>NW_028274813.1:124766400-124917915 GCF_037043125.1 Eumetopias jubatus
AATTATGGAGCAAGTACTAGCCGTGGAATCGATGTAGGGAGGCTGAGCGAGGAACAGAGTGGCATCGTCCCCGTGGGAGGGAGTCCACACTCCAGCTGGGGAGACAGACCCCTCCCAGTTCCTGGTGAGCCAGGTGTCCCAGGGACCCTGCAGCTCAGAGGCCCGGTGTGTGTAGTGAGCACCGGCTTGTTTTAAATAGGGGAGCAGAGGCTTGGGTGAAGGCGGACAGAGGATGGAGGATTTGAGCTCTCTCTAAAGCCAGCTGGAGTTGAGACAGGCAGAAATGGGAGCTAAGGACCTTCAGGCCAGAGTGGCAGGATCTGGAAGTAGAGACAGGCTTTGGAAGGGCAGGGATGGGATGTCCTGGGGGACGGGGAGAACAGCCCCTTGGGTGGAGGGAGCAGATCCTGTGCACGTATTACATAGTCGAAGGTGATTGAAGCAGCAGTGATGAATTTATTCACAGAATTTGCATTTAAATAGTTCCAGTCTTTATTTACCACACTTGACATTGTTATCAGTTTCTCAGAAACAGGTAATGACTTGAGAAGTAGAGGCGCTATTGACATTATAATAAAAAAGGTAAAACCAAGTAGGTGATTCTCTTTGAACTGAGGGACAGTTTCAAGCAGACACAGAGAGACCCCTGTTCCAGAAAGAGCACAAGAAAATGAGCGAGATTCAGCGACTGTTACCAGCAGGTTCGACAACTTCTGACTTACCTATATTGTCTTCATAGGCTTATAAAAAATGTAAGTTTGCCTGGATTTTGAAACCAGCACTTCTGTCCTTCCACAGATGAATTTATTTCTTGATTTGTTGTGTGCGTTTCTAAACATAGAGAGACCAATGCCTTTCGCTCCTGAAAAAAAAGACAATGAGAAGTCTCTGAAGCTGGTAAGGAGAGGAATCAGAGACCGTGTTCCTGGGAAGAATTTGCTCCCGTGTGGCAGGAGAGATATGCAAGGCAGGATCCCAGAAGCATTCATTGGTGAAGCTTCGGAGAGAGCCTGTCTTTTTGCCAGGGTGAAAAATGGCCACCGCAGATCAGGTCCTGGCTGGCCCTGGTTTTAGAACCAGTCAATTACAATGCAGTATGATCCTCATTTATGTTTTTGCCTTCAAATCGTGGACCCGAAATTATTCTGGCACCAGGACTTGGCTGAAAGGCTTTCTGAAGAGTGTCTGGATTCCTAATGGCATTTAAAAAGAGGCAAACTTGTGGCTAGACATCTATTTGGTTCCCACACGGTTTTCGTGTTACTGCGTCAGCTCACAAAGGGAGTCCGTTTCTCCTTCTCAGCTTCTAAATGACTTCCCGTGATTTACATTGACAAACAGCACCCTGGGGTTTTTCTTCCTTTCCTTGTTTCTGTGGAGGGCTGGTTGTTAGAGCATCACCCATGTATGGTCCTTCCCTCAGGCACTTCAGGGGCAAACCCTAGCTGATGGCCTCCTGGGTGGAGAGCCTGGGCTAGGGGAGGTTTGCATGCCACACCTCCCGTGACCTGCTTAAACTCTGGCCCAAAGAGAGATGATGTTAGTGATTTTTTATATGTCCTGCCAGTATACAGTTTCAGCTATCCACAGTGGAACTGTAGGAAACCATTGTGCTTATAAGACGGTGGTTCTCAGAGTGTGGTCCCCAGACCAGCAGCCTCAGCATCATCTGGAAACTTGTTAGAAATGCAAATTCTTGAGATTGCCCCTCCAGACCCACCAAATCAGAAACTCTGAGGGTGAGGCTCAGCAATTTGTTTTAGTAAGCCCTCCAGGTTCTTCTGATACACACCAAAAGATGAGAAGCACTGTGTGAGATATTGGTCATTTCCCCTCCCCCCCGTCTGAAATATTTGAACATATTGAGATGTGTTTCAATACAACTGTTCGTGGTATTTGAAGATTTTCTAAATTCAGTAAATGTTTATTGAGCATCTACTAAGCTCTAGATACTATATTGGGTGTGTAAGGACAACTGAGCAAGTAAATATGTCATTTTGATGTGATTGATATGAACATATAAAAACACTTTTTGGGCAATGATAACATAAATCAGAGACCCTCATCTTCATCCCTCATCCTCACCCCTCTGTGACTTCTGTTCTGTCCCTGGCTCCTGTAGATGGGGCGTTTTGTCAAAGCCTGGGGTCAGAGTGTTTTGAGAGTGAGAAAAGGGTATGAGCAAGGTGTGGGGAGAGGCCAGGAAAGGGGTCAGGATGTTGGCTTTGCATGTTATTTGGGAATAAGGCTGCAAGTGTAAAGATTTTTAGTTTAAGCCGTGTGACAGTGCTTCCCGTGTATGTAGACTCCATGTCCCGGCAGCCCTGTCAAAATGGCTGCATTGAATTAAACCTGTCCACCCAGAGGTCCATTGTCTTGTGGGGCTGTGGATGATGTAGAGGGGGCAAGATGGGAGTCAGCTAGCTGAATGTAGAATTTTGCAAGGAACGACGTGTGCACTCTCGTTCCTGGCCCACGAGGCCATGGGGCATGAGACGCTTGAGCTCTGTAGGCTTGAGCACTGGAGCCTGGGTTTGCCACTCTGCTGCCTCACTAAGCCTCCACCTGTCTGTCGTAAGGTGAAAATAATGGGAGGACCTGCCTCATCAGGGCTTTCTATGTATTTAGTGAGGGAATGTATGCAAAGGACACGGATCAGTTGCTTGCATCTGGGAAGAAATCGCTCGATTCTATTGGGCCGTTTGTCCTGTTATTATAGTCTGCCTCAGTTTCACTCAAGAAGGAATTTTATTTTATTTATTTTTTAAAAGATTTCATTTATTTGAGAGAGAGTGAGAGAGAACGAGCATGAGCAGGGGGAGGGGCAGGGGGAGAAGCAGACGCCCCTCTGAGCAGGGAGCCCCTTGCGGGCCTTGATCCCGGGACCTGGGATCATGACCTGCGCAGAAGGTGGACGCTCAACTGATTGAGCCACCCAGGCGTCCCTGAGGAAGGAATTTGAAATGTCGTGAAAATACTTCTGCCCTACGAGGTCGTCCCAGGAGTATTTATTTGGCCCTGCAGATTTGGTTTGACATCATTTGCGAGTTACTTGGTGGTGGGAAATGTCTCCCCATGTGGAGTCAGCGTCACATTATGCTGATGTCATGCGGTGACCTGTGTATCTTCAGGCCTGGCTTCTCTCCAGAGTTGACCCCAACCATGACCCAACCCCCAAGCCTCACCTCATTGCCAAGGTTGAGGAGGTGATTTTGCCAGAAAATATCAGATCAGTGAGAATTGAATTATGATTTTCACAGGTTCTGAAAACAGACGGATACAGCAAATGCTGCTTAATGTATTGAATTTAGATACATGTAACCTCTTCCTGCTCAATGTGGAAATGTACGCATTTTGTAAGTCCTTAGAATTTTGAGTAGGGCCACGTTCTAATTAGTTCCCAGCTGAACTTTCTTAAATTCCTCTCTATTTTGATTTTTTTTAAAAGATGTTATTTATTTATTTATTTATTTATTTATTTATTTAGAGTGTGTGTGCCAGTGGGGGCAGGGAGAGAGGAGGAAAGAGGATCTCAAGCAGATCTCCGCTGGGCGTGGAGGCCCACATGGGGCTCGATCCCACAACCCTAAGGTCATGACCTGAGCTGAAATCAAGAGTTGGACGCTCAACTGACTGAGCCACCCAGTCGCCCCATTTTTTTTTTTAAGGACTTTTTTTATTTGACAGAGAGCTAGAGACAGAGCAAAAGTAGGCTGAGCAGCAGGCAGACGGAGAAGGAGAAGCAGACTTTCCGCGGAGCAGGGAGCCAGATGCGGGGCTCGATCCCAAGACCTTGGGGTCATGACCTGAGCTGAAGGCAGATGCTTAACCAACTGAGCCACCTGGCGCCCCCTCCCCCCAATTTGATTTTTTATTGTTATGTTAATCACCATACATGACATCATTAGTTTTTGATCCAATTTGATTTTTTTAAAAGCAAGCTGGGGACTGGGTTTTGTCATGGTGAATGCTTACCAATGAGTAGGGATTATAGGCAGCAAGAGTGAAGAGGCAAACCAGGCAGAGGGAACAGTATATGCAAAGGTGTAGAGCTGTGTTCTGGGCAGAGTCACTAGTTCTGGACGAGGGGGTATAAGGTATGTGGCAGAGCCAGGTTATAATGGCCTGTGTGCCATGCTTGTTCATCCCAAACCATTTCAAGATAATATTGAAGGATAGGAGTATCCCCCAACAAGCTGTGGGCCAAAATGAAACAGGAGGAACATTTGTCAAAATCGATGGATTTTTCTCTCTTCTTGCATAGCATAAGGGTAGCAGTGTTGTATGATGTCAAGAATTCTGGAGGCGCCTGGATGGCTTCAGTTGCTTAAGCGACTGACTTTGGCTCAGGTCACAATCCCAGAGCCCTACATCGGGCTCCCTGCTCCTTGGGGAGCCTGCTTCTCCCTCTCCCTCTGCCTCTGTCGCTCCTCTTGCTTGAGCTCTCTCTCTCTCTCTGTGTCAAATAAATAAATAAAATCTTAAAAAAAAAAAGAATTCTGAACTGAAAGTTTAGAAAAAGCCAGATTTACGTAACTGCTATGAACCCACGGTGTGTGTGTGTGTGTGTGTGTGTGTGTGTGTGTGTGTGTGTGTTTGTAAATTCTAGCACTGGAGGTAAAAATACATTTTGCTCTTTAAGCTCTTAATATTTTTCATTTCTGTTTGTTGGACTTTAAGTGGACAGAAATGCATTATGTATCTTTTAAAATAAAACTCTTTTTATTTGATGTTTTTTAAATTGCTTTCAGGAATAAAACCTGTTAGCAGTATGTGAATATCTTTGTATTGTTCATCATTTACAATAAAAAAAGAATCATTTAATTCTTCTCAAACTTTTCTTCTACTTCAGGAAAAAATACTAAAAAGCTTGGAGAAAGAACTACCAATGTGCTTCACACACATTTTTCTCCTTTCCCCGGGATATTCATGTCTTAAATCATCATTGAGGTGGTGGTTGGAGTCTTGGGAATGAAGTGATATGAAACAAGAAAGCATAGAGAGGAGCACGTGCTCCAAACTGGTGCCCTGGGTTGGGCCACACACTGGGAAGGGGCAGGGAAGGAGGCTGGAGGCTGGGCAGGCTGTTGCAAAGGGCTCCTGCATGCAAAGGTGGAGAGAGTTTGCAGAAGGAGGGTGGTGTTGGAGGTGGAAGGAGTAGACAGAGGTCAGGCCATGAGATGTGGGGAGGAGCTGGGTCCCAGAAGTCTGGAGCAGAGGGATGAGATTGAGCCCACACATTGCAAGGATCAAGAAGGGATTGGTAGTGGGGAAACAAGCCAGAGAGCAGTGAGATAATGGTGAGAAATGGACAAGATGGCCACATCGCCTTGCAATGCTCGTGGCTGTGATGTATTCCATTGTATGGATATAGCACAGTTCCTTTATATATCCTACTGTCAGTTGACATCTGAGGTGATTCCTTTTCTTTCTTTTCTTTCTTTCTTTTTCTTTTTTCTTTCTTTCTTCCCTTTCCTTCCTTTCTTTTTCTTTCTTCCTTTCTCTTTCTTTCTTTCTTTCTTTCTTTCTTTCTTTCTTTCTTTCTTTCTTTCTTTCTTTCTTTCTTTCTTTCTTTCTTTCTTTCTTTCTTTCTTTCTTTCTTTCTTTCTTTCTTTCTTTCTTTCTTTCTTTCTTTCTTTCTTTCTTTCTTTCTTTCTCTTTCTTTCTTTCTTTCTTCTTTCTCTCTCTCTCTCCCCCCTTCTTCCTTCCTTCCTTCCTTCCTTCCTTCCTTCTTTCCTTTTTTTGCTATCTAAAATAATGTAGTTATGGGCATTAAAATTGTAAAGTGTATCTTTTGGTGAATCTATCTATCTATCTATCTATTTATCTATGTGTGTGTTTCTGTTGGAGATGTATTTATGATTGAAATTACTGGGTCTGTGGTTTTGTGTATGTGTGGTTATGGTATTTTTTAAAAAAATAAAGAATGAAGGAAATGTGTGCAAAGTGCTCAGCACATAATATTAACACTGTAAATTGGATGGTTGTTACTATCATCATCATCATCATCATCATCAAAATTACCCTCATATTTTTAACCACATGGAGAATTAAACTCCTTGAATATGTCACTGAGGCTGAGGTGTCTCCCAGACCTCTAGCTATAAAGCCTCACAAATATATGGGCCGTGACAACTGTCTTCTCACTAGACTAACCTCTATCCCTCAGCTGGAGGCTCCTGCGAGGCAGACAGAGAAGAAAACCAGGAGTCCATCCTCTTATAGCTGAGCATTGACATCGCTCTCCTTCAGTCTTAATTTGTTTCTTCTGTGGGCCCCAGAATGAGGCTGGTCTTTGAAGTCTGGGATATATGAGCTGCTGCTAGTGGAAAGGAGATCTTCCAGCAGGGATCGCAAAGGGAGGTGATGGTCATGGTGGTGGGTCTTATTTATTCCATTTCCTGGTAGTGGTCAAGATAATATTTCAGTAACTGATATGACTTTATGAATAATGGAGCATGGATCAAAGATAGTGTAGCATCTATTTAATATGAAAAATTGCTGGGGGTGGAGGCCTGGTTACTCTTCACTGCAACTCCACTGCTACCAAGAATCTCGATTGCCAGAAGACTGGGGTCCAGGATGGGAAAATAGACTCAGTTGCTGGAGTCACAGAATTTAAAATGTGATGTGCTTAAAGGTCACCCAGTCCTGTGGATACCAAGTATGCATCTCAGTTGTCTGCACTGGATTCATCTGGGAGATTTTAGACACCACAGTGTCCTGGACCCCCACCCCAGAATCCTGGTTTGTGGTCTGGGTGTGGGCCCTCCACTTCTCACGGGGATTAGCTGCAATGCAAATTTGGCACCTGCTGATCTCATCTGGTCTTGTTTCTTTGCAGATGGGGAAGCCCTGTGTAGTTAAGACACTTGTCCCAAGAGACACTATTTTGGGTGGTATTGGTAGAATTAGAACCAGCTGCTCTTCCTTGTTTATCACTTATATTTCCTTTCCAACATCCTACACATGGATGATTCTTCCAGAAGCACCTTTATGCCTCTCTCAGGCTCCGTAAGTATATTCCCTATTGGTTAGTCTCAGGATTCTGCTCTTTTTCTTCTCCCAGATAGACCCAATTCAGATTAATTTTAGCTTTTTCCTTTTTGAGGACATTTTCCTTCTGGAAAGGAACCTCTTTTTTCCTAGTTGTATGAAAATATTTTGGTTCTGTTGGATCTCCACATCTCTACAGAGATGTGGCCAAGTTATCCTGATAGACCATTCCAGGGCAAATGCTCCTGCCCACAATGCTAGGGAGCTATAGGTATGAAGGGACATTTGCCGGGTAACCAAGGACTCCTGGAAATGGCAGCATCATGGGGCAGAAGGAGCCTCAGGTGTCTGATGCATCCACTCTGTTTACGGATGAGGTCACTGAGGCATAGAGAGTCAAGTGACTTGCCCAAGAAATGAGCTAGTTTGCGTGTGGAAGAGAGAAAGAACTAGAACTCAGGTCTTCAGATTCCGCTGCCCAATCCTTGCATTGACTCAAATGAACACATATCTCATAGAAGAATTTCACTCACCTGGAAACAGACTGAAGGCAAGAGATAAAACAGGTCTCCTGAATGCAAGTCTTGTCTTAGGTTTCAACAAAGTCTGCATTAGAAAACCTCAGGACTGAAGGTGACATGAGAGATCCTTCTGTGGACGTGTCTCCTTCATGTCCTTTGCAGGTGGTCATCCAATCTCAGTTCCTTCTCTTAGGGACCAGAAGCTCCCCTTTCCAGGTGGTCCAGTCCAATCAAGCAGTTCTGATTGTGGGAAAGAGACCCTATCTTGACTCCAAAGCCAGTCTTCTGGGGACCCATTCCCTGGACCTCACTGTTCTGCCTGGAACCACTCAGCAAATAGGTCCATGTGGCAGGCAGGACACTGGCTTTGACACCAGGCAGACCCAACTGCCAACTACTGTTGGATAATCCACTTTTTGAGCCTTATCTCTAAAATGGGGATACCAAGATGACTGTGTCAGAGAGTCATTACGAGCATCACAGAAGCTGTCAGGCACATTGTAGCTACAGCACATCCCAGCACAAGAAAGCCCTTGGCCTCAGGTGCACCTCTTGAAGTGGCCCACATTCTCTTGGTAGTCTCCCAGCATGCCTCTCTATTGAGCACTCTTACGAGGTGGGCCTCCTTTTCCGTGCATGAGGAAGGAAGTATAAAAATTGTCCATGGGTTACCATCCTGTCTGTGAGGCAGTGCTGTGTTCAGAATCCACATCATTGGGGACTGTCATGGGCTGTGCACTTGTGAGTCCGTGTGTGTGTGTGTGTGTGTGTGTGCGTGTGCGCGTGCATGCCCCAAAGTCCGGCCGTGTCTCTGCGTGTCTCTGTGCTCATGTGTGTTTTCCCATAAATCTCAGGGTCAAAACCACAGACATCCTGGCTTATTTTTCATATCAGGGAAGGGCTTGCTCCTGCTTTCAGTCCCAGAATCAGGTCATCCCAGGGGGCAGGGCTTCTCGGGTCATCCCTTATTTTTTCCTGAAGCCACATGCGCTTTGTGTGCCCATGGAGGGCTGTAGCCCCCAGACGGAACTGCCTCTCTGCTGAGGCCGCCACCTGCTGCCAGCAACCCCGTTTGTTCCTGCTCTCTGTGCGTGGGCATGACCATGATTGTCCACCCACTTTCCACTGGTTCCTGGTGGGGCCTGGCCTTGCACCAGGTGCTCCGCGAGGAGAGATGCTTGAGCCGCTCCTCTGAAAAGCACTTTGCCACAAAGACACCTGAGACATGTAAGATATTAATAGCTGCAAAACTCTCATCCCTGTGTAATTTAAATCCCTCTCCCGAGTTACACTCTTATGGAGGGAGTGGGAGAGAGAGAGAGAAAAGCCTAGAATAATTCTAAGAGGTTGTGGGGAAAAAATTTGGAGGGAGGATGACTGAAATATTCTTATTTAATCACCCACCCTACTGCCTGCTGGATTTGGTGAGGAGCGTTTTTAATTTTCTTTTTTTAAAGTCAGGGGCTATTTTGACAATTACAAATGCTGCAAATTACGTGTGTTCTGAGATTCACCGGTCCCATGAGGAGCTGTGGAGGAAGGGGTTCCTCTGTGAAAGAGTTTGGGAAATGCTGTATAGCCTTTCAGCCCCCTAGCAAGCCCCAGCGCATGTCAGCATATTCGAGGATGAGAGGTCCTTCTTGGACAGACTTGTTATGCTCTGGTTAGCCTTGGATTTACCTTATTTCTTTGGAGAAAGATCCCTTCAAATGTACATGTTGAAGAGTAAAAATCTTAGCTGAGGGGAAGTGGAGTGTTATGGAGATTGAGGTACAGGCTGTGTAGTTGTGGGGGGAGAATGTGGGGATCCCCAGGTCATGTAAGTAAGGAGAGGGGGGAGATTCCCTACCAATATCTTTTTCTGGTGTCTTGTCTGTAAGGTTGTGGGATATTATGGATGTCAGTTTTTCTAGGATTTGGAGAATACCAAAGAGGCCCTTCAGAGTTAAAATATTAACTCCGATTGAGGTTATCTATTCTCTTCATAGGGTCTAAAAGGTTTTACAGAGAAAGGAAGGGAGTTCCCACAGACTGTGGTGGGAAAGCCCATATGGAGGGTAAAACCAGGTGGCTTTGTGAAGCCGTCCATGAAGACCACTGTGACTCTACGGCAGATAAACTCTAGGCTTTAGAGATAAGCCTATTGCCAGACACATTGACAGAGTCGCTGACTGCTGTCTGGGGAGATTGACGAGGGAAACCTGTCCCCAAAAGACTTTTATCTTAGCACAAGTACCCCGGGTGGTGACATTATTACTTCATAGGGTCCTGTGGGACCATCCGACATCTTGACTGACCTGGAGGTCAAGCTCATAAGGTGCCTGGTTCCTTCTCAGGGCAACATGGTGGCCTCTACTTAGGCCTCTCTGGTGGTGCCAGTGTGTCCAAAGAACATGGATCGGGAAGACCAGTATATGTACCCAACGGGATGGGTCCCAGTGAGCAAGGAGCCCAGAGTTAGTAGAGGGAAAAGAATACAGTAGAAAACCTTTGGTGTTATACAAATACAGGTTTAAATCCCAGCTCTACTGTCATATCCTTACATGTATTACTTAACCTCACTGGGCTTCATTTCTCTCATCTGTAACATGGGAATAATAAATGACATTTTGCCAGGCTCGGGAAGATTAAATGGCATGCCATTTCCCATATGGACTACTCCAGTGCTGTGATAATTTCTATCTACTCCTTCCGCGGGCACTGATCAAGGGAAGTTGAATGCTGGTGAGACCATCATTTACTGGAGTCAGTCTTTCCCCCTACTTCTACAACTTTGATAATGTTCACTTTCTTTCCAGCATTTCAAGGCTGAGTTGCATAGAACCTTGAGGTTTGACATCTCACACTCAACACACCTGCTCAGTTTGAGATGTTTTCTCTCTCTTCAGCCTTCCCTAGTGTTTTCATATCTTTCTTGCTCTGTGGAAGGCAGTGGCGTACACACTCTTTTTGATGGAAATGTGCCCTGAATTGGCACAAGGGTAGGACAATGTGTTCTTTTTCCAATAGCTGTTTTGATAATGCTTGGCAGTGTATTGGTATTTTTGGCCAGAGTAGCGCATATTGAGACCATATCCTCAAGGAATGCTTTTCAATCTGTCCTAAGTCTCTTTTCTAGGCTGCATAGTTTGGATTTTCCATTGATTGAAAGCACTTCCCTTTCCTTGCTCACATGAAAGTTTATCTGTCCATTTTTTGGGTCACTCCTATCCCTTCATGCTGCCCAAGGCACGTGCAAAAAGTCCGTTGGGATCTTCCTGTATTTGATGCCTTTTTTTAAAAGCATTATATTGCCTGAGAGAACTTAGGATCATCTAAAAATCATAGGTACTCTGGTGTCATCCTCTTGGAGATCAAGGATGCCAGGAGGTCCATCGAGGGTGGGGAGAGCAGGTGAAGAGTGAAGGAGCTCATGATGGGTGAAGTGTAGGGCATTGCCAGGTGGAGGATGGCACAAATCCTGAGAGACAAGACAGATAAAGTAGAGCCCATAGTCCAGTCAGGGGCACAGCGAACAAAAGCACCCCCAAGAAAGCCAGATCAGCTAAGAAGGATACTTGTCCTGTCTCTCTTTTGTTGTGAGTGTGTGGCCCTGAAGCAGGTGATTCTGCTCTCGATTCGGGAAGGATTTCCAAGAGATTCTGACCAGTCTCCCCTCCGCGATAATATAGCTCCTCAATTACCATGGAGACTTCCATTTTAAAAATAGCCATTGGGTGGAATCTTAGTGCAAAAAAAAAAAAAGTATATCCAAATATATCATAGCAGTTGGTTCCCCACACCCTTGTGCCTATTTACTCCCTTGAGGATTTTCATCAGGTTTGACTTTTCCTTATGAAGAACGTGTTTATTCCTCCATATGTTCTATTGGCTTTAGCAATGAGTGATTCCCTGGTTGAATATGTGTTACATGGTCCTCTTGCTTCTTGGAGGAACAGAGTGTTGTAGTAGTTAGGTGTGTGGCTGCTGGAGGCATGTTGCCTGGTTCAAATCTCAGCTGTGTCTCCTAGTAACTGTGTAACATTGAGGAAGTTACTTCCCCTCTCTCTGTGCCTTTCTCTCATCAACAAAATCAGGCCAGTATGGTACCTGCATCTTGAAGTTTATGTGGTCTAAAGGAGGTAAAACTTGACAGGTGCTCAGAACAATTCCTGGCACCCAGTGGGCCCTCAGAATGTGCTAGCTAAGATTTTTCTTTAGGGAGCTCTGAATCACACTGGCCTACAGTTTACCTTTGTGGCCTTGGCTCTCCACAAAGGCATGTGAACAGTTTAGTCCACCTGTCTCTAAGTTCAGTGTTGCCTCAAGGCTCAGAGATGCTTCTTCCAGGCTTCCCAGTTTATCTCCACATAGTTGTCAACTAGACCCAGGACATTCTGTGTGTGTTCCACATCTGTCAGCTTCAAAAGACAAGGGAGTATCTAGCATCTGATGGCCTCAGTAAAGAATTAGTCAAAGAATGCAACAATTTTAGCATGTTGCCCTTGATAGATTGAAAGTATTCTCTCTGGCCTTGGAGGGTTTTGCAAAATGGCACTTTAGTGTTTGGGACTCACTGAATAGACCTTCATTTTGGACTTGCTTGCTAATCTCCCCAGGAGTCCTTTCTCTTCTCTTAGCTTGGGGAGTTTGCTTTTTGTTTTTGTTTTTTAATACATCCATATCTTAGTTATCATAGGCTGAGATTTACCTGATTAGCCATGCTTGTTTTCATTTTTTTGTTGGGTTTTAAGGACCTGGGTGTTTGGATTCAAAGAGTCTTTATTTTCCCCGGGGTTCCAGTAAAAATTTTTTTTTTTTTACATAGTATCTCAGGTTTTCTGTTGAGTCTTAGTTTTTAAATACTGTTTCTCTCCATTTCAACAGAAATGGAGAATGTTAACAGTGCAATTGTATACCTATTTGTCTCTTGCTTTGTTACTCCAGGATCAAATATAGAAGGATTAAAGCAGGGATCCCAAAGAGTCTCCAACTGGCAGTTCCTAGTTTTGTAGTGTAATGGCATGTTGATTGGGATAGGAGTCCTCTGTCCTTCTTGTAATTTCTAGAAACCTCAATCAGCAGGGATGAAGGTTGGGGCACATAAAAACTATTAACAGCTTCACCACTTCCTTGAAGGAAGAATCGGGTTGCTGGCGGAAATGTCTTGAACAAGGTCTTCCATTATCCATCCTTGACTGAATTTATGTCTGTCCTTTGAGATGTTATGGTGGTACAGTTCTCCTGTATGATCCTGAGTGCTTTGTAGCTTGAGGAGTGGAGAAGACTCAACACAGCTCATCAGTTCTTAGATTTTCACTTTGAAAGAAACAGTATCCTTCATAGAGAGGATGTCCTTTTCACACTACCAATGGCCTTCTCTATGAATACCTTCCATGAAGATTTCTCATGAATACTCCATGATACGTCCAATGATGGGGAGTTCAGAACCTCCAGTGGGTGGTTATTGTATCAGTGTGTAAATATTTATACTTTTTACAGTTATTTTTATCAAATATTATTTTCATTGAACAGCTGGTACACATTTATGGTTTGAAAGACTTGATTTATTGTTAAGATGGCAATACTTGCCAAGTCAACTTATAGATTCAACATGATCTCTGTCAAAAATCCAAACTGCCTTTTGTAGAAATTGACATGCTGATCTTAAAAATCCCTTAAAATGCAAGGGACCCAGAATAGCTGAACAATCTTAAAAGAGAATAAAGTTGGAGGACCTAAACTTTTCAGTTTTAAAACTTAATACAGAGCTACAGTAATTGAGATAGTGTGGTACTCGGCCTAAGCATAGACATATATACATCAGAGGAATAGAGAGTCCCCAAAATAGACCCTTATGTATATGTTCAATTGATTTTCAACAAGGTTGCCAAGACAATTCAATAGGATAGATAGTCTTTTCAACAAGTGGTGCTGGGACAATGAGATATTCACCTGGGAAAGAATGAAGTTGGACCCCCTACCACACAACGTACACAAAGATTAACTTAAAATGGAACCAAGACCTAAATGAAAGATTGAAACTACTAAACTCTTAGAAGAAAATATAGGTAAAAATCTCTGTAGCCTTCGATTAGGTAATGGCTTTTTAGATATGACCCCAAAAGCATGAGAAACAAAAGAAAAATATATATACACATTGAACTTAATCAAAATAAAAAACTTTTGTGCTTCAAAGGACACCACCAAGAAAATGAAAAGACAGTGTACAGAATGGGAGAAAATATTTGCAAATCATGTATCTAATGAGGAAATTGTATCCCGATATATAAAGAACATTTATAACAACAAAAAAACACATAATCCAATTGAAAAATAGGCAAATGATTGAAATAGATATTTTGCTAAAGATATACAAATGACTAATAAGAACATGAAAAGAGGCTCAGAATCATTAGCCGTTAGGGAAATGCAAAACCATAGTTAGGTATCACTTCATACCCATTAAGATGGCTATAATCAAAAAGTTGGACAGGAATAAGTGTTGGTGAGGATGGGGAGACATTGGAACCTTCATACGTTGCTGGTGGAAAGAAACACAGTGCAGTCACCTTGGGAAACACTTTGTCATTTCCTCACAACGTTAAACACAGAGTTACCATATGACCCACCGATTCCACTTCTAGGCATATACTAAGAGAATTGAGAATAAATGTCATGCAAAACCACAGTCCTGAGACATGGATGAGCCTTGAAAACATAGGCCAAGTCTAAGAGTCCAGACACAAAAAGCCATACATCTTATGAGTCTATTGATATGATTTGTCCAGAATGGGCAAATGCATGTGACAGTAGGTTAGTGGTGGCCAGGGGTGGGAAGGCGAGAGGGATGGGGAGTGACTGCTGATGGGTCTGCATGGTTTTGTTTGTTAGTCTGTGGGAGGATGATGAAAATGTTCAGGAATTACATAAGGTAATAGTTGTACCGTTTTTGAATGTACTAAAAATTACTGAATTCTGAACCTGAAAAGGGTACATTTTATGGTTTGTGAATTACTTATCAATTTTTTAAAATTAAAAAAAAATAGCAAACCTACGTGGACACTGCCCAACACAAACAGATACCTGCACCTTGCGTGGGGCCCTTGTTGCTAGATTATAGAGATTCTTAGAAGAGGGCCGAGGGGCTGGCTTGTTATAACAGTGTTGACAAGGACATGGCTAGTTGCCAATGGGTGTGGACCTACTTCAGCATTTTAACGATGGTATGAACATACCGGTACATATCCACTGACTGTTAGCTCTTACCTGTGCCCGAATCCCATGACTTCCATACCCAACCGGGAGCAACAGAGAGCATATATGCCTCACACGTGACTTGAATGTGACCATCATAACACCAAGAAGTTTGAGCTCTGGAGACTCAAAATCCCTAAGTCTGTGCATCAGAAGTTGATAAAATAGCACTCCAATCAATATTTTTGAGTAGGGTCTCACAGAAAATGGTGGGGAAGTGCCTAGTTCTATTGAATTATAATGCAATATGGAAGCTCCTCTCTCCGTCTCATTCCTGCCCCCAATCCATCACGGAGAAGGGTCATTGTATTTCACAGGAAGCCTCTGTTGTCTGTCCCAATGCCATTTTCCTCATCTGAGTTCAGAATTACATGAGCTTATCCCAGGTCTCGGAGATATGTCATCTTGGAGGTAAACTGTCTCAATTTAGTAATGTCCTCAGCCATTCATCACACCCATACCCACAGCAGCTTTGTGTGATGGAGTCCACTCTGTTCCTCCCAGGGAAATAAATACATGGCTCAATGCATAGGAAATGAAATTCACATGGAAGAAGAGAAGACGTCTACATGTTATTTATTCAGCGATATCCTGTCCCATTGCAAAAAATGTTTGAGGTGGTTTTCACAAATGTAGACAAGCAGTGAAACAAGATGAATGAAGGGGGATGACAGTATCTGGAAATAGGGGAAATAAGTGTAAGGACATAAAATAAAACTAGTGGCAAGAGTAGATTTTAAGTGTGTGCTGCTAGAGGGAGCTTGCATATTTGGCTCCGGGCATCCTAGTGGCCAAAGCGCAGAGGTAAACATCACGGGCTCTAGGCAGCTGTTCAGAGGAGGAATAACTTTTCCAAATGTTGTGGCCTAACAGAAGCTTCTCCCACAGCACCTCACAAAGAACAGAGTGTGGGCTGCAAAATTATACTCACCATCATCCTGAAAATAGATCCAATGGTGCACCTCTTAGGAATGTTGGTTAAAATATCCTTTGATGCAAGTCAGTGGCTTCAACGCCTAAACCCACTTCACAAAGTGGGTGGATGTGTAGGTGGAGGAGAGAAATCTTTCAGAAGCTCCCACAGGAACATTGTCTTACTCTGGCAAGGCCCAGGCAATCCCTGCAAATGGGAGGCCTTTGGGGAAATCCATTGTTGAGGCCTGATGGGATTGCCACCCCCCACCCCAGTACAGCAATCTGGGGCCTCACTGGTCAGCTGTTGCAGCCAGCAGTGCCCTTCCCATCCCACCACCACCCCTGCCCAAGCTTTTCTTCCCAGGCTTCTTGGGGAACTTGATCATGTGAGGCAGTAAATCATTGAAGTCCAGAACAAATCTCATTTGACATTTTTATCTTGACTCTTCTGGGGGCCTTTAATTAGCATGGTTGCTGTGTGGGAGATTGCTCAGATGGAATCTGCACTGCTCTTGGTTGGCATAATGGTTATTGAAGTTTCTCGAGTTTCTGTTCCTGGTCATCTAGGAAAGACTCTGATTAAAAGTGATTAAAACCCCTTAATATGGTCTAATAAGGGGTGGTTGGCAGCACATTGACATAGATTTAAAAAATGCATCAGAACATGGACTCATAATTATCAAAAACTTACTCCTAAGAGTTCATGATGCCTTGTCTGCCACCCTGGATCCCCCAGCATCATGGAACCCATGGCCACTGCATAGTAATGCTCCACTGGCGTGGCCACTGCCCCACAGGTAGGATGTTTTCGGCCACATTGCCCACAGCTAGGACGTTCTCAGCCCTTGTTAATAGTCCATGGGCTTTGAGGAGCATCAGAATATATTATGATTGAAGATAGAACTCTGGTTAGCATTAAGAGTCCCGATTCCCCTCGTTTCTGAATCCCCTGGTTGTGTTGCAATTTCCTGCTCCTGTAGAACACACCATGGCAGCGGTTCTCAACCAAGGTGACTCAGCCCCCCAGCAGACATGTGAGAATGTTTGGAGACAGAATTGGTTGTCCTGATGGGGTGGGGGATGCTACTAGTGTCTAGTGGGTAAGGGATGCCACTAAACATTCTACAGTGCACAGGACAGCCCCCACGATCAAGAACCCCCCAACTTAATAGCATGGAGGCTACGAAATCCTGCACTATAACTTTCAAAGCAGATTTCCACAATCACCTTGCTTAAAGCTCAGAATGGCTTGGTGAGGGAGAAGGTGTAAAAGTTTTATCTCCATTTTACAGATTGAAAAATCAAAGCTTGGAGAGAATAATCCTCCTTTCCCTCAGGGCTGGGCCATCTAGCTCTCATTGTATTGCCACTCACACAGATTGCGTGGGATGACGTGAGCTTTGGGGTCTCTACAAGTGTCCAGCAGGGGTATAGGTTTTACCTAAAGGCTTATGGCACATCTCTGGAGAAATTGTGACCCCAGGTGTCTTATGGAGGAAATGTACCCCAATTTCTTATCTTTCCCCTGGATAATAAAGAACACATAGCCACAAAACATACTATAAAAACGTAAGACTTGGTCACACTGGATACTTGGGGAGGAGTAAGGTTGTTACAGTGGGTAAAGACATGATTATTTGCACAGTCGGATACCAATTGACACATTCACGTGCTTTGGGGGCCCTGGTGGTTACATAATGTGTGAGAATTTGTTATGACAATAGGGAGGTTGTGTTTTTGGAATTAAGAGCACATGATCTGCCAAAAAGCATCCATATAAAAATGCACCCCTTACCTGTCTGTGTGTCTGTCTGCGTATATATTTGCATGTGGAATACCTTCCAGAGCTTATCAATTTAGTGGGATGATAAACCTGAGAAGGGTCACACGGGATGATAAGAATGGATTTGTAGCATTAAGAGACTGTGAGAGAGGGTTCAAAGCAAATGTCTCCCTTCTTAGGGCACACATGACTATCATTGCACATTGCCTATGGGTCACATTTGTGGTGAGCATCTAATCCGTGCTGGTTGTGGCCAGGCACTTCCCATACATATCTGTAACCCCGTGGTTATCACCATTATAATGATCCCCACTCTACAGTGGAAAGACCAAGCTCAGAAGGGGTATGGCGTCACTTGTGCATGATCCATACCTTGTTGACCACAGAAGTAGAAGTGAAACTTGGGATGGGCTCATTCTCCTTTACCGTGTTAACCATTCATGGCAGTTGTATTTTACTCTTTGCTCCTCAATCAAGAAAAATATTTTCATCCTCGTTTGAAGAAGAGGAAACAGGGCCACTAAGGCATTGAGTGAGTTGACTATGATAACAGTTTAGAGCACAGAAATCACATCTCCTGCCTCCCAAGGCAGCCAGTGTGCTTGGAGGGATTATAGACACAGGGAAATCCCCAGAGAATTCATCCACACATACAAAAGTTTCTGAGATAAATTGACCCGACATTAGTCTCTGTTCTTTTACTGATCTTATCAAGGCTAAAGCAGCTCTGCTCTGAATGGAGTGCGCTACAGTGCTCAGAGCTGAGAATTACTCTGTGTGCTACAATGCATATCTTGAAGAGCATCATTTAACGGCGGGTGTCTTGCCTCGGGTCTGGTGAAGTAAAGTCAAGGGCGCATAAGGCTCTTAATTCCTATTCTGAGTGTTGCCACACTTCCTTTAAAGGTTGCAGGCAAGCTCTCCGGGGTGTGTGCTGGAAGATCACCTTGCCCTCCCATACCTGCTCCTTTCTAGGTGGCCCCAGTGTTGCTACTATTCCTCTCATCAGTCACACTGGAGAGAGACTGGGCACTGCCCAGACCCCACCTCCTCTCCCACATTTAATCAGATGCTAAATTTCTGATTTGCCTAAGTTAGCTTTGTATCTCTCTGGCACCCATCCCCTCCGGGCTCTCCTACCATGATCCGGGCCCTAATTTACCACTGTCCAGCCTGTCACGGGTCACCCTTTAACCCAGGGGGCCCCACACTCCACAGCCCGCAACCCTAATCTAGGCCACCACCTGTTTTTGCACAGTGCGAGAGCTAAGAAAGTTTTTTATATTTTTAAATGGTTGGAAAAATATCAAAAGAAGAATCATCTTTCGTAACACATGAACATGATATGAAATTCAAATTTCGGTGTCCATAAATAAAGTTTATGGGAACACAGCCACACTCATTCATTACCAATCATCTGTGGCTGCTTTCACTTGACGGCAGAGTTGAGTAGTTACAACAGAGATCGGGTGGCCCGTAAAGCTGGGAATATTTACTATCTGGCCCTTGACAGAGAAGGCTTGCTGGTCTCTGCCCTATCCTGCTTACCGCCACCCCTCTCTCTCTTCCGTTCACCTTCATCTGCTCTCAGGCCATCCCCTCTTTCAGATCCTTCAGGACTCACCCATCACCCAAGCTTTTGAAGTTCCTTCAAGATCTGCCCCAAGCTAATTGTCTCCATTTATTTTCCAGTGAGAACCCCTGGCACTTCCTCAGGTGTGTCTTGTCCCTCCCCACTAAGACCATCACTCCCATGGTTCTTTCTGCTGGGAATAGCTTTCCTTTCCATCTCCTTACATGGAAATCTTCTTTCCCTTCAAGCCTCACGGAAAAAGCCGCCTGCCCCAAGGAGGTTGAGTCTCCCACTGTAGTTAACCTCTAGCAATGCCCTAATGCTCCCCTGGCACTGCTTTCCTGATGGGAGGTCTTTTCTGTTTCAGCCAAGGCCAAAGGGCCCTAACCAGGGTTGAGGTCCCAAGGGTATGGGCGCCCTGTGTCCCCGTCACATAGAGTTGGCGAGTGCAGGCCGAGTGTGTCTGCCTGGTCAGGGGCTCCCTGCTCCCGAGGATCCTGTCTTCCCCAGGGGTGTCATTCCTGTGAATTTACAGGAGGTTTGTTCTCCCCAAGCTATGTGACATTGTTTTGAAAGCAAGGAACAGAATTTTACATTTGGAAATTGATTTTTAGCATTAAGTGGTGGGGCCATTGTCATTAGCGGATACATCATTTAAGCTAAATCTCTTATCCATGAATCCACCCATGCCATATCTATTGATCCCTCATCTGTCTCTCTTCACTTATCCACGCATCAGTCTTCAGCTATCTGTCATCAGTTCATAGCAGTCTTGTCTTCTGTGTTCTCTCCACTCCTGTCACTAAATGGGTGAAGTCCCATTTTTGTGAGGTTACTCAAAGGTTGTCGCCAATACTGTTTTCCCACTGCCCCTGCTGAGCTTATTCCCATTTCTCCCTTCCTCCTGCCTTAGGTTCCAGCTGAATCATACTCTTTGCTTTTCTGGAAGGACATCCCTGTCTTAGTTTGCTAGGTCTTATATAACACTGTTCCACTAACTGGATAGCTTAGAACAACTTTTACTGTCTCACAGGCCAGAAATCCAAGGCCAAGGTGGTGGCAGGGCCACACTCCCTCTGAAGACACCAGGGAAGGATCTGTTCCATGCCTCTTTCCTGGCTGCAAGTACTTTGCTGACACTCTTGGGCATTCCTCATAGACACATCACCCCAATCTCTGCCTTCATGTTTACATGGTATTGTGTGTATGTATGTGTGTCTCTACCTAAATTTTCCATTTTATAAGGTCACAGTCACAATGGATGAAGGCCTGCCCTCATGGCCTCACCTTAACTTGATCATCTGCAAAGACCCTGTTTCCAAATAAAGTCATATGCTGAAGTGCTAGGGTTATTTTTGGGAGGGGGGCACAAAGAAACACATAATATTCCCCCCCCAAGCTGCTCCCACCATTTGGAATGCCCCCCTCCCCCTGCCAGGTTTTCTGCCTAGAGACCATGTCTACCACCTCCTCTTTCCCCTCGCATGTGCTCGCTCCTCCACTGAACCGCCCCCCCTAGCTCTGGGTGGGTACCTCTCTCTTGACACTCACTAGAGTATATCCTATATCGAAGCATTTGTTTTAAGAGTCTAGTTGACTAAACTACTCCCGTCCTTTTTTTTTTTTTTTTTTTTTTTGGCTCCTGGAAGATAGATACTCAGGTATTTGGGAAGAATATTGCTAGGTAAGCTTAGGCAGGTTTATCCCTCACATTCTTGGCACTGGGTTTTAAGCTTCTCGTCTAGGGCAGTAATTATGTCTTATTCATCCTGGTATTCCCTTTTCCTTTTTCCAGTTCTGAACACAGATGCCCATGAGCAGAGGCAACCTCTAGCGTGGGTCAGCCATTTGGAGATTTGGAACACAATGGGAGCAGGGATTTGAGTGTGTATTTGCTGGTATCTGTCACAGTGCCTGTCATTGCAAAATGCTGATGCTTTGTGACCTGTACAACATATATCTGCTACTATTAATTTGGGTCTTTACGGAGATCGTGACACCTCCACTGCCCCAAATGAGTCTTTTTTGTATGTGTGTATATACATGCTTTGATTAAAGAAGTTAAAGAGGGTCCCCCAAAAGGTTAGGAACTTTTGCTCTATACAGATATATGGTGGGACCCTTTTCCTCTGTCTTCTTTTCATCTTCTCCCATCATCTTCAATATCTTATCATCATCACTAATCATAGGAATTCAGAGCCAGAAAAGCAACTCATAAGTCTATATTATTTAATTGTTAGGGCTATAAATTTAGAATGCACCAGCTCTCTGATCCTATTAGCCAAACCCTGCTCCAAGATAATCTTCTTAAAATTGATACCACCCAGGGATTTGGACTTTGTTGATTACATTTCCTGCTAGACTCTGGCACTTGCCTTTTGTTCCTTGAATCCTAAACAATATGGTCATGACCCTGAGGAGTGTAGTCCCCTTGGGGTACCAGACAGACTTGAGGACTTTGGTTCTGGGAGGGCCACACAGTCAGGTCAGGGGTAGGAGGCATTGATGCTAAGATAACAATTTTGGTTTCTTCCCTTACCTCACAGAGATATTTTGAGGCTAACATAATCATTATTTAAAGTTTTTTGGAAGAAGTAATGCCTTGCAAATGCCAAGATACTATTGTGGAACCTCAGAATAATGTGGCATATTGTTATACAGATTCACGCACATACACGAGTCATGTCACATGCTCCTAAAAAACAAGTTTTCTATTCTCTAAAATCCTGGGCTGTCAGGTGGGAAAATAGGGAGAGCTGTTGCATATGCATCCTGCTTGGGTTTCAACATAGCACAGGGGTTAAGTGCAGATTCTGACTCAGTAGGTTTGGAATAGAGCCTGAGATGCTTCATTTCTAGCAAGCTCTCAGGTGATGCTGCTATTGCTGGTCTAAGAACCACACTTTGAGGAGTCAGGGATTAGAGGATGGAGAAACCACCCTAGCTACAGGTGGGGGAAGAGAAGCCAACAGAAAGAAGGGTAGTAGAAAAGTAGGAAGATGAACAGAGTGGCACAGTATTATCAATGTCATAGGGGATACGAGCGGGTGAAGGTGCCACATGTGTGGAATGATCAAGGTAAAGAGGAATGGAGAAAATCTGGTCGTGGAGCAATCTTTGGTGATATTCAAGAGAGTAGTTTCTCTGGAGGGAATAGAACTTAGATTATGGAAAGTTAAGCATGAATGATCTGTGAGGCAGTGGGGTTTATAGTTGGAATCAAATTATGCAAAATGTTGGTGCCCAAAGGAACTAAGGATATGGAATGATAGCAAATGGTATGGTAGAGTGGAGAACATTGCTCCACCATTTAGATTGTAAGTCTGACAGTCTGTGTCTGGGTTTGATACATATGCACCTACCAAATGATAGAGGTGTGACCATATATAGATTTCTGCAGAAAGAGGAATAGAACAGGAGAGAGGAAAGATGCTAGAGATAGGAAATAATTGAAGAAGGAAGTTGGAGATAGGATTGAGAGCATCACTTAAATGGTTAGCTTTGGAAACAAGGAAAATACATGTTTTCTCTTATGTAGAAAGAAAGAAAAATAATTGGGCTCTGGTCAAGATGGTTGCTTTCATAACGAGTTCATGCTTTAGTGCATGTCCGTTGCTCCAAACATAAAATAACGACAGGAAAAAATAAAAAGGCATAGCTAGCCTCTCCCCCAGTTCCACCTGCCAACAAGATACATAACCTAGTGGACCAGAAATAGTACAGAAATAAAAGATGATGGGCAGAGCTACAGCCAATTCCATGCTAGGCTTCAAGTCTGTAGGCAAAAAGTAAGGATGGAAATTTAGCTCTGGAGGGATCTGCAGAACTACATGTGCTCCCAGTTGTTAGGGGATTCACTTCACTGCTTCAAGTCGTGGGCTGGGGACAAACTTCCACACTGATGAAAAGAGTCTGAAAAAATTAATGTTGTCATTCCCTGTCTGGGAGTACAGGAAGTAGGAATCTCTGAGCCTAAGGAAGTCGGGGAGAGAGGATAAAGATACAACCTTTTAGATGATGAACTAAATTAGGTCACCCAACTAGCTGAAGACATTCTGCTATATCCTTAATACTACCGTGTTGGGGCCCCAAGCCATAATGATAGGATTAGTTCAAAATTGATGTTGTAAGCGCCCAGGTGGAGGCAACAGTAATAACAACAACAACATTAGACAATGATGAGTGGAAGAGGAAAATAAAAAAAAAAGAGAGAAGGAAAAACATTTTCCTACTCTAAATGAATTACAATGGAGAAGCATTAGACACATGGGGGGAAAAAATCTAATGATAAGGATGCTTGTTATTGTGACTTATTCAACACTATTCTGGTGATCTTAGCCAATGCAATAAGACAAGAAAAGAAATATAAGAATTGGAAAGACAGATAGATGACTGCCCTAATCATGAATGATGTGATCACCCTACAGAGAACCTCAAAGAACTATAGAACTAACTAGAGAGTTCAGCAAAATTCTGAATACAAGATCAATAAACAAAAATCAATATATTCCCTAAACACCATTAGATAATTTAACTGAAAACAAATCACATTTACAATACCAAAAATGGAATAGAACTAAAAAAAAAAAATGAGGCTTTTAAAAAAGTATATATCTCACAAAGATATGCAAGATTTTATGTAAAAATACAAAACATTATTAATCATATAAAAGAAAAATAGTAAGTGGAGCATATATCTTCTTCATGAGTAGGAAGAACCAGTAGA
Source organism: Eumetopias jubatus (assembly GCF_037043125.1). Classification (NCBI taxonomy): domain Eukaryota; kingdom Metazoa; phylum Chordata; class Mammalia; order Carnivora; family Otariidae; genus Eumetopias; species Eumetopias jubatus. Next base: position 124,790,151 of record NW_028274813.1, read on the forward strand.
ATAAAGTTGTTGATTATCCCCCAACTCTATAAATTAAATACAATCTTAATAAAAATCCCAGCAGGGGTTTTGAAGGCACTTACTTGATAAGCTTATTCTATAATTTATGTGGAAGAATGAGAGACAAAGAGTAGCTAAGGTAGTTTTTTTTTAAAAGAAGATCAAGATTGAGATTTGTTTTAGTAGACAAAAGGACATTATAAAGTTGTAGTAATTAAGAGGGAAGACAAAGAGGCTGAAGTATAATAATATTTTTTAAGCACTCAGAAAACATACATGTGTATGTATGTGGGTATATAAATCTAGACAGACAGATGTATGGGTATGCGTGTATACCCATAGAGGCGAGTGCCATTCTCATCATATCACATCCAAAGTATGTGCTTATCACATGGCATTGCTGATGATGTTCACCTTGACCACCTGGCTGAGGCAGGGTTTGCCAGGATTCTCCACTGTAAAGTTACATTTCTCCTCTGCCATTCTCTTTGAAAGTAACCTAATAAGCGAAGCACATACTCACAGTGGGGAGTTAAGCTCCACCTCCTTCACTGAGGAGTCCCTACATCAATTATTTGCAATTCTTCTGTAGGGTAGATTGTTAAATGTAGTACTTTTAAAGGAAAGGAGAACATTATTTGACTTTGAGGAGGGAAAATCTTCTTAAGAAATAGATTATGAATATCATAAATGGAAAGATTAATGCATTTGACTACATTAATTTAAAAACAAATCTATATAAGATGCCATATACTAAGTTAAAAGACAGACTATGGACTAGAAGAACATAATTTCAACCCATGTATCCAACAAAGAATTTGCAAACAGAATAAATAAACTCATACAAATCCAAAAGACCAACAACCTATTATATGTAGATATATACATTACATATATTTATATACACATTTATGTACGTGTGTGTGTATACACACACACACACACACACACACACAGTGAGTAAAGGATATGAATAGATAATTCACAGATCAGGAAGCTCCAACTGAGATGATGCACAACTTCAGTAGTGATCAGGGAAGTGCACCTTAAAAGTGCAAGGAGAGAACATCTACCACACATTAAATAATATCAGATATGGGGATACAGGGCAAGAAGTTCACCTGTTTAGTGATTATAGAAATATGAGTTAGTACCATCAATTTGGGGAAACATTTAAGAACATGCTGAAGGATTTATATGCACTAAATTATAAGGATATCCTATAAAGCCATTCTTCTCAAACCTTTTTTTGCACACAGATTGCCTGAAGAGCTTGTTAAAATGTAGATGTTGATTCAGTGGGATCTGAGAGTTTCCATTTTTTATCAAACTCCCAGTTCCTGCTGCTGGTCCTCATGCCCACACTTTGAGTAACAAACCTCTAGAGTAGAAGTCAGCAAATGATGGCCCACCCAAATATGGCTCCCATCTGTTTTTGTAAATAAAGTTTTATTGGAACACGGTCATTTGTTTGTGTGTTGTCTATGGCTGCTTTCCGACTACAATGACAGAATTTAGTAGTAGCAACAGAGATTTGGTGATTTGTATAAAGCCTAAAATATTCATTGTCTGTCCCTTCGGAGGAAAAGTTTGCCAACTTCTGCTCTAGAGAAACTCTCCCACATGCACATAAAGAGACTTATGTAATATTTATTGCAACTTTTTTTAATATTGACAAAATGGAAACAAATCTCGGTTGAACAGATAAATAATTTGCAGTATATTCACATGGTGGATTATATCAGTTAGAATTAATGAATGAGAGCTACATGGGTCAACATGGATAAATCTAGAAAACATTCCTTGTTTAGGCAAAACAATACTATAATTTGCTTACTGATGTAGCAAAATTATTCAAAGATGCTTAGCAATGATAATCCTCTATTTCAGGGAAGTGGTTAACTCTGGTTTGGGATAAAAACAGGAACAGGATCATGGACAGACTCATTTGGGTTCTCAACCATAGCTGTAATGTATTATTTCTCTCAAATTTTGTGAAGAAGATATGAGAATATTATAAGCTGTTAATACTGGGTGGTGGATACATGGTTTTGCTATTCCCTAGACTTTTCAGGTATTTTCAGATATTTCAAACATTTGAAAAGAATAAAAAGAATCAAGAATGGGAAAAATATGCTGAATATAAAGACAGGATTTTGCAGTTCAGGGAGTGGGTGGGGAGATGAAGATTTTTAATACCTGAGGCTTCCTCTCCTCTCAGTTAAACAAGAGGAAGTGTTCCGGCATCATAGATCGTCCTTTATGTAGTTAATTTTGAGAATGGTGAACATGCGACTAATTTTACTCTATGCCTTATGGAGTATTTTGATTTTAAGAGGTCACTTCATCCACATCCTAGAGTGGAAGGAATTTCCCTTTCTCTGGGACTAACATTTTACTCCTTTCAGCCAAGATTCACTTATTATTGGGACAATCTTTGTGATGCCAAGGATGGAGCCCCCCGGGCACATCCTCCTACATCTAAATGCAAGCCTTGACTTGTCCATCAGGGAAGAGTCATTAAGAGCCTTCAAGATTCCTTCAGGGACCAGCCTCTGGCTGTTGTCTGAGGATCTCAGTGTTCTGTGCCCTTTTGTGTCACCCGGGTGTGGATGCCCTCCCACTGTGACTTCCTGTGGGCATGACTCCATGAGCCAAATCACATTTGGGGTACATTCAGCCTCAGCCCCCTCCCTCAGCATCTGCACACAGCTGGAACCAGACTTGGCACAGGGACCAGGCAGTCCCATCATTTATTTTCCAAGTTGTATTAAGTCAAATTTACAAGAAGAGGTACTGCATTCTGAAGTTGGGGAACCAGTTCCACACTCTTAGCCAGGAAGCATACAGGAGGGACATTTCAGTTCCAAGAACATTTTTTGTGTCCTTTGGAACCCTTTGTAGCAGGTTTGTCAATATAAGGAGGTGGGGATAATTGTGTCAAATCACGTCCCATGGAATATAACGACTGTATGAAGAGACCTGCTAGGTAGTCCTTGACAACCTTTGGTCGGGTGCCTTATACATATAAGCACTGTGGAACACACAGCTGGCTGATGATATAGTGTCACTTTGTCCCCCAACAGCAGCGTTGTAAATGGTCCTCAGCATGTCTTCTCATTGGGACTTTTTGTTTTGAAACGCAGTGCCCTCTCACCCATGTGATTCAGTTCCTGAACGAACCCTCCTCTCTGAGATAAGTTTGTCCTTTGGATGGAGGTTTTCAGCCCCTTCTTTATAACTATTAACCATGACGAGAGGGAGCATAAGTTTGGTCATGACAGGGACAGTCAGCAAGGCTTGCTGAAATGGCATTCCCTGTTTTTTTAATGCACAGCCCATAACCTGATGCTGGCTTTGTATTTATTGTCAAGTTTTAAGCTCGAATGCTAAGGCAAACCATGCAGGTATTGGAAATAAGTGGAGGGGTCCGATGGAGGCTAATAGGGAGTGGTAGAGTATATGGCAAAGTGGAGAACACATGCCCTGTCTAAACTGAGTGGGCACCGTGTTGCTCTAGCTGATTTGCACTGTGCAGAAATAGCTGGCCCAACATTGCCAGAACTCTTGGATTTTCAAGAGAAGCTACAAATACAGAAATTTTAAATGTGAAATCTCCCAAGTTTTAAATGTTGGCAACTAAGTCAAAAATTTTAAAAAGAAATTGTGCTGAAAAAAGACACATCCTAGAGCCACATATGGCCTATAGGTTAGGTTTGCAACCTCAGAATAAAAGAAGAAGAGCTATGAGAATTTTAAGCAATTTTTAAGAGAATTTTAAGCAAGCTAAGTCGTGGCCAGCAAGGCTAGGCATTTTAATGTCACCCACCCAGGTCATTGCCACCTGTCTTCTACTGAATCTAATGGCAGGAGAGAAGGAACCTAGATAGAAAACAATGCAGTAGACACATCAGGAGGCAAAGGTACAGAACAAAGTAACCTTAGTCTTATCCCAGGGATGGCTAGGACTCTTTGGTGGCCTTCTTTCCATAACCTTGGGGAGGCCACCACCCAAGCAGGAAATGAAGCAAGAGACACCTGTCGTGAGGGAGCATTTCTTTACCATAATACACTCTTTCCTGACCCTTGTTCACATAGTGGCCACATAGTGGAGGGTGCTGGGGAGAGAGTTCTTCCTGGCGCCATGCTTGGCATCCCAGGGGTATTCTCAGATATTCCACACTCTTGCTACGGGTGTGACTATGTTCTGGGTAAGTGTTCTTCTCTCCAAACTCATTAGCACCTCTTTTTCATTGGGTTTACTTTTCATCCTTCCTAGGGTGCACTCCCAAGAGTTCCATCAAAATGAAGGAGTCAATGGGTAGTTAGAGTTTGGGGTTTCCATTGGAAAGTCCCAATGCATGCAATGTGTTACTGTAAGAGTGGTGGGTGTGGCAGGGCCGAAAATGAAGCAGGAAAGTTAGACCAGGTGTCTGCTGGCGGCGGGCAGGGACAGACACGGAGATGCTCATCTCCCTGGCTAGGAAAGCTGTTGGTGAGGAAAGAACACTCTAGCCCTCCATCCGGGCCTTGCAGAGGGAGCCATATATAAAGCCCTGTCCCCACCACTGCTGCCTTGACTTCTGTGTCAGCCTCTTTTCCCTGGATATGGATTTTTCAACAAATAGAAGCCGTATCGCAAAGTAGTTCATGATAAAGACTTTGGGGTTATGAAGAGCTTGGTTCAATATCAGACTGCCACAAAGTGAACTTGGTTGGTTGGTTGGTTTTTTTAAAATATATTACTGAGCCTTCGTTTTCCCACGGTTAAAATGGAGTTCATAATAGTAGCCTTTTAAAGATATTGGGGGACACTGGATTAGCTGTCGGCAGTGCCTGGCACTGTCACTATCTTACATAGATCTTCGGGTTCCAGGGGGCTCAGCAATGCATCTGATGGTAGGATTGTTACAGCGGGATGTTGGTTGGGGGCTGCCTTCTTCAGTCCATCTCACCTCTTCTTACCCCTTGGGGAAAGACGGGGAGGCTGTGGATAGAGTGCCCCTTGGCTGGGGTGGGGTGCAGAGTGGACTCTTCACCCTCACGTCTACCCTGTTGCCCCCCCCCCCACTTTCTGGACAAGGATCTAAATTGCCCTGTGTCTCCGGGTCCCTGCAAAGGCACCCCTGACCTCAGCGCCAGGGCTCCTGTGTATTTCAACCCACTCTTGAGTCCAAAGTGCTTTTCTCCCAGCCAACACCATGTAAGTGCTAAGCGCCAGTGTGATGTAGCAACTTGAAGATGACAAACGAATACATTTGAAGAGGAAATGTTGGAAAATAATCCAGTAGAGCTCCATTTGGTATTGGGCCTTTTATCCCGGCCATAACCTAAACCACTTTATGGAGTTAGGTAATGAAATTATCATGTCAGATAATAAAAGGAAGAAGCAGGGACAGAAAGGGAGGCCTTGAGAACCCAAAGCCACCGCATGAGGAATGTGTAGGCAGAAGAGGCAAGGAAGTTCTCACTGGTGGATGCGGGGGTGCTGGGCTCCCAAGGCCAGGGCATTGGCCGTGGGGCTGAGGTGAGACCCCGGAGACGGGTGGACGCTTGGGATCTGCGAGGCTGTCAGAAAAACGGAGAGGTCTGAAGGTCTAGCCCCCTTTGGCGTTGCATGGCCATCAGAGCTGGCCCTTCTCTGCTGCAGTGAATCTTGAAGGCCTTGCTGTTGAAGATTTACCCTGCTTTCGGCCCAGTGGGATTGCTTCCAGTACTTTCATCCAGTACTGTGGGTGCTCCGTGCCCCTTCTCCCCCAGCCTGCCTTCCCTTCCCAAAACGATCTCAGGCTCTGGCTCACTGTTCAGGAAACTATACCTAGACAGTCCCCAAAGACCACGCTCATGATCTGAGTCACGGAGGGCCTACAGTGAGCTCTGTGCTGCCTGGCTTTGGAGAGAGCTGTCACCAGATGGAAGAAAAGGTTCGACACAGGGGTCCGCAGGGCACGATGGGGTGGGCAAAGGGCTTCTTTGGAGGTGGGTTTGCCCCTCCTCAGCCTTCCCTCCACCCATCTGTGCCTTTCCCAGTCAATGTCCATGGTGGTCCTGGCCTCCTCTGCCCTCCCCCAAGCAGATGCCTTTTCCTTCCTGCGCCAGGGTTGTTCTGAGCACGAGGGGGAGGAATGGAGGATCTTGGAGTGGTGCCTCCTATGCTATCAGGATTCAGCACTTAGAATCTTGGAAGGGCTCCACCTGGGAAAGAGTTCCAGAGAAAACAAACTTCAGATCCTGGCTAATATGGGAAAAGGCTCATGTTCACGGAGGCAGCTTCAGGGACCTTGGCAGAGGCTTAGGCAGGCTTGGCCCCTGCCTTTAATGGATCCGACATGGAGCCTTCCAGGACCCATGATGCTGCAAGGCCTCCAAAGGAGATTTCACTCTCAAGCTATAACGTGATGCCTTTCAGAGGAGTTGTAGTCGCTGGGTCTAGTGAACCAACAGCATTTGTTGTTCCAACTGTTTATGCCCTATTTAAGGCAAGAAAGATTTTAAGGGACCAAACTCACATTCCCCCCCCCCGCCCCCGGCCCTGTCTCCTCATTGCCCCTTATCAAGCTGTTTTCCTCTTGGAGATGAGCTGGATTTTTTCTGAGAGAGAGAAGGGGCCAGAAAGAGGGTCTTGGGACCTGCAGGGTCATCACCCCAGTGATAAGAATCATCCTTCTGGCCTGAGAATGGCATCCAGAATAGCAGTGATGGGCACAAGTTCAGGGTGCTCAGGCCCAAGAAGGGGGATGGGGGGCTAACATGTCAGGGAAAGGGTTGGTGATGGCAGATCTTCCCTGACTCCCTGGTTACAGTTCTTGAAGGCCACTGTGTGATACTCAGAGGACAATGTATCTAGATTTTATGCATAAAATAAAGCAGGTGCCCCTACAGGTAAAGCAGTGTGGACTACAAGAGCAGGGAACACCTGGGCTTCTATTTCTGGCACTGTGCCCATGAAAACTACTTCCCCATGTTTTTGCACTTGGGGCTCAATACTGACCATTAATTCCCCCCATGTCTGCCTCTTCTGCCAGGGGTCTTTTCAAACATAGACAATCATGGGATATTAAACTTGAAGGACAATAGAGATCATCTAGTCTCATCAACTCACTATATATATGAGGAACCTGAGGTCCAGAGTGGGGAAGTGTCTTACCCAAGGTCACATGGTGAGTTACCTCCTTTGACGTCTTTGTATGCAGTACAGACCCCTCCCCCAACCAATTTTGATTCTTAAGATTTTTAAGACCTCATGGAATCTCCCTATGTCCCAGAGGACTAGGGGATGACTAGGTGCCCAGTGTGTGATTGGTACTAGAATCCCTTAGGTCAGAGGAGTCTTCCAGGGAGAATATGTCATAGGGCCAAGGTGAGGGATATGGGAGAAGAGAGGGACCGTGACCTGGATGGGAACAGTGGTGTCACACACCTTCTAGGCAGGCCACCCAGACCAGTGGCCTGCCCTCCCTTCCACCTCAGACCCCAGAGAGCCCTCGTCCCGGGTTAACACCGCTTCTCATCCTGAAGCTGAGCCTCTCTCTAAATGTGATGTCATAGACAAGGGAGTTTCCCTCTCTCCTCACAAACCTGGCCCCGCTCCCTGCAGATGGAGGGCTCCCAGTGCCCACATTACTCAACTGTGTTTTGATCTGGGAAGGAGAAGGGGAGAGTCTCAATGCAACCAACTCGGTCTTTTCCCATTGTATCCCCAACACACAGCTGCCCATTGTGTCCTTCACATGCCTGCACATAGCTTTCATGAAAAGACAAGCTTGTCTGCACGCACACACACGGAAACACACACACTGTACAGACATTATTTTATTATTAAACTCTGGGGGTGAGAAACCTCCGTCTGGAGAGTTGATCAGGAACACCCACATCTCTGGACACTCTGGACATCCTAATTCAGTCCATGGCAATGTGGCCAGACTGGAGCTGACTTCTCATGCCCTTGGCTTACCAGGGTCATTGCTCCAGAACATTTCCATCCCCTATAAGACTTGGCATTATGATGTGGCCAAAAAAAGCAGCCATTATTTCCTAAACTTTCCACTGAGCTGGTGAAAGGAAACCAAAAGTCAACGAGAAAGAGGGGGCAGGCTTGGAAGAATAGCGCTCCTACCCCCCGGGTGTAGTCAAGGTAGTCTATAGGATTCTGGCTCCTAGGATTAGAAGTAGCCCTCTACTACCCCTTACTATCCCCAGTGCAAGTTCTGAGAATGCATCCCTCCCACCCCGCCAGTGACCCTAGCGGTGATGCCCCCTTCCCATCTACCTGTCGGCTCATCCTCAGGGGCTCCTCCCAACCACATGAGGCCACTTCTGCTCTTCTGTGATAATCCAAGGCCAAGCCCACAGATAGTTGGCTCACTTCCCTTCCTCGGTTCAGTGGAGGCCGCAGCAAGATGGAGTGTTTCCAGTTTCTCTGACCATGCTGAGTTTTAAGTTAATCCCGTCCTCCCGTCCTTCCCTTTTGCTGACAATTCACTTGGCAGTTTCCAATATATATCTGTGTCCATATCTCCCATTCTTCCCCCCCCCCCGCCCCCTTCAAGCTCCCTCTCTGTTTCCCCTCCTAGTTTCGATCTTCTTTGGGGCGGGGGGGATTTTGGTTTTTACTTTATTTTGCTTTTTTCTGTTTTTCTTTTTTTGTTTTTGTTTTTTATAGGTTTCAGAGAAATTATGTTGAATCCAATAAGCCTTCCCGGACATTCCAAGCCTCTTAACCATGGCATCTATGTTGAGGATGTCAGTGTTTATTTCAGCAAAGGACGTCATGGCTTTTAAAAACTCCTTTTAAGCCTCCCTGTTTTGATGTCACCTGGGTAGGCTGGGCCCTCTGAGAGGTGGGAAGCTCTAGGCGCTGTTCTCTTTGGATCCAGGGATGCTAAGTAGAAACTGCATGAGCCGCCGGTGCCCCTGCACCCTTTCACGCCACCAAGACGGGTGTCGTCCCTCATCCGCCACTGGCAGGGCTGCCCTTCCCCTCAGTCATCACTGTGCTCCTTCTTCTCCCCCCACCCCACCCCGGCCTCCGAGGCAGCTCCTGCCGCCATCTTTAGAGCCAATAAAGAGAATTGAAAACCTGTGCACCAAGAACCATCTTTAAAAAAAAAAACAACAACACACACTAGCCATTCTCTTGCTTTCCAAAAAACCACCCAACCACCACGAGAAAGCCTGATGAAGTCCAGCCGTGCTCCAGCCTCACTTACCCTGCTTGGAAGCGTGGGGTCTCTCCCTGGCTCTCCCTAGGATACCAGGTTGTCCTCTTAGCAACCTCATCGCCCTGCAACCTCCAATGGGGAAAAGCGTCTAAGCAGAGGTGGAGACCACGTGGTGAGAGAGGGGGAGCCGGGCCCGAGTGTTGGCACCAGATTAGGTCTCAGAGGAAAGAATGGAAACCAATCATTTTCTATATATATATATACATATATATATATATGTGTGTGTGTATATATATATATATATAATTTTTTTTTTGGTGGAGAAAACCATACTTTTTTTGGACACATTTTCCCCCCTCCCTTCCTCTTCGCTCTGGAATGGCTCACAGTGAGTGTGATATTAGAAAACTCCTTGGCCCCAAGATGTGCAGTGCTGACAAGCTTTTGCTACGGGAGGTCTTGCCCGTGAATGGGCCATCCTCCTAGGACCACAAGGGACCGAGCGAGTCAGGGCCCAAGGCCCTTCCTGCTAGTCCCTGATCCCAGGATTGGCTCTCTACCCCCAATTTCACTTACTCTTGACTCTGAGAACTTTCGGAACCCAGTGGAATCACCCATTTCAAGGCCAAGATGAACTGCAGGGAAGAGAAGGAAAAATTGGCCTCCTCCAGCCCCTCTCATGAAACCAGTGGAAGGGCCATCCTGTTCTCTGGTCAATATATGTGTTTACTTTGCTTGCTTTGACTCATGCCTTACTCCACGGCCACCCTCTCCCAAAGAGGGGGTTTGTTCCTTCCATTTCCAACTCGATCCGCTGGGGAGAGGGAAGGCACAGCTGTAGGGCCTGAACCTCTCCCAGATTTGCTGCCGTGCTGGCTGAGTGGACTCCGGGCTTGACCCAGCCGCTCCCACCTGGGGTACCTCCGTGGTGAGAAGTCAGCACAGGCTGTCCCTTGATGGTGGAGAGCATGAAGCAGGGGGGTCTCCCATGGGGAGCTCTTAGGACACGATGGTGGTGGTTTTTAACCCACTTAAGTTTTGGGGTGGTGACTCACAGCAAGAGATAGTACATTCTCTCTGGCTTCAGCAAATTTACATGGGAATCAAGCTTCCCACTGAAGGTCCTCCTTCCTGGGTCCTGTGGTTGGTGGTTCTTTGTGCCAGGTTCCCGCTGATTCTGTAGATGCCTCCATGGGGTTTAAAATCACGAAGCTTTCCAAGTTCTTGGCCCATTTTGGGGGTGGCCTCCCAGACACCGTAGTGTCCAGAGTATTGTGTGGGGGTTCAGGTTTTCTCCAGGGCCTCAAGATGTGTGTGTATCTAGCCCCTGCCAGCTTCCCGCCATCCTGCCCCCCCCACCCCCCACTGCTTCATGTCAGGCTGATCCCCACCATGTCCTGCTGACCCTTTGGGCCAGGGCCTCCTCCCGAGTGTGGCTTTAAGGAGTAAGCTTGAGGATGATGTTTTTTTAATTATTGTAAATCATTACCTCATTTCCAGCCTGCCAGGCTCCATCCATCCCAGCATCTTTTATTCTGCCATTTTCTCACCTTGTGCTATGACAATGGGGCGTTGTATTTCCACAGAGACTTATAGGAGTGTTCAGTGTATAGTTTCTTAATAAACACTTTATTTTCTAATGAAATGACTGCATCAGACCTCTTATTTGGCAACTTTGCAAAGAATATTAAAGACACAGAAATTCTCACATTTCTCCCCCCTACCCTCCCCCCATTTTACTGATACTCTTTTAAAGAAGTTTCTTAGCTCAGTCCTTGTTTGCCAAAGTGTTTACAATCTGTTGCATTGGTTGCTTTCATTGAGACTCCTCCAGATAGGTCAAGTCCATCTAGTGAAGTGTTTCCTCATTCTATCGAGGCAGAATTAGAGGCACAGAGAGGTTGAATGGTTCACCCAGGGTCACACAGCACAAGAGGCGGAAGCGAGATTCAAGCCTGACTCCTCCAGACACTGCTCAGGCCACTGAGACCCTCACCTCCTTGGTGGCTGGAGGACTGACTGTTCTGTTGTCTGAGCGGCTAAGGCTTACCATGATCCTTTCTTCAGAACTGACGTGTAAGAGGTTTGGGAGTAGAACTGAGAGATCCTTGCATCAGTAGGTCACTAGGAGAATCCTAGTAGAGCAGTTTTGTACCTTCCCTGGATCTTGAGGACGTGACCTTGCCCAGAAGAAGACGGGGCTCTAGGCTTGTAGGCCAATCTGCTGATCATTCAGGGATGCCCCATCCACACACCCATGCACACACACACTCAGGTGGGCCAGACTCTCCACCAGGTCTCATGTGGGCGGCCTGAAGCAGGAGGCAGTGGTGGGGTCCTCCTGAGAGTAGCATGTGTAAGTGAGCTGGGCTTGGCTGTCTGCCCTGGGTTCCTGGCCATGCCTGTAACTTACGTCTACCTTTGAGGAGGAGGGGCCTCTGCACAGGGTATCCAGAGCGGGAGTGGAGGACGGGCTGAGGAAGATTTCCTGGGTGGGACTGGACCTTTTGCTGGGCCTCGGCAGGCTTTGTGGGAGCTTGCTTACTTAGCAGGTAACAGAGAGACAGGTAGAGCAAGGTGGGGGAGCTCAAGGCGGGAGTCCAAGACAGGAGTGGTCGGGCTAGGGTGCTGCTTTTTCTCCTGACCCTCATTGACTTAACCTCCCATTTAAATCGAGTTTGAGCCGCCCCGCCCCCAACCCCACCCCAAATGGAAGTTCCTCTCCTCTGGAATGGCCTGGGTAGCGCCTTGCCCCAGCTCTGCATTCTCCTATTCTCTGTGGTTCCAGGGCTGGAACTGGGATGTCCCAAGGGATCGGAGGGTCTTGGGGACCACGGGGAAACTTTCATTTTTAGTAAGAGAGATTTGAGCGTTGCTTCGCTCAAATGCATGGAGCCTTGGAAGCATGGGAGAAGAGGGGATGAATGGAAATGGCCCCTGAGGTGGGGGGAGGGACAGCACCCAGCTCAGAGGGAGGGGCCCGCACCAGCCCTGTGAACGGAGCGCCATTCCAACGCGGGAGGAGGCAAGAAGAAAGACGGGGGTTTAGAGGTTTGGGGGCAAGGAAGGGGAGGAGGGCTTTCCGGTGCCTTCTGTTTTGCCTGTTAAGTGGCAAGGCCAGGCCTTGTGCCTTGAGTGAGATCTGAGGGGAGCTGAGAAAGTCTGCAGTGCCCAGCGGAGGAAACGGGCAGGTGACAGATGAGCGCAGAGCGTTGTCAGGCTGAACTAGGACCAGCTGAGAAGGGAGAACAGTGTTCAGTGTCCAGGACTCTGTTTTTCAAGCTTTCCTGCTGGGTCCTGAAGTCCCTGGCATTTACCCCAACGTTAGAGCCTCTGGGGCTGTTAGAGTTGGCACGGGGCAGACGCAGAGAGTGGAACTCGGCCCAGAAGGAGGCTGGCTTGGCCTTGCTTCATGCGGGGGGGTGGGGGTGCTCGGGGGACCAGCAAGACCTTCTGGGTTTAGAATCTCACCCACAGGATTTCACAGTGGTTTTCTTGGACTCCAGCTTGCACTGTTGTCCTGCCGTTCAGGTCCACGGCTGACATAGGCCATGAATCCAGGGTGCTTGCCAGGTGCTTCTCTGGGTCTGAATTTTAGAGGGGGTGGCTGAGGAACACTGGTTCTGAACCCTATTCTCGGGAGTCTGGAGAGTGGGAAGCTTGCTCTGTGCTTAAAGACAGCGGTGAAAACAGGAGTGGGGCCTCCCAGGGGCATGCTCTGGAGAGGACTGGAGTCGGTCACAAGGATTGCATGGCCAGATCCTGGAACTGGTTACCGAGTGCCGAAGAATGGGGCCCACCCGTGAAACATTATCCTTATGTCACTGATGCAGAGCCACTCAGAGCCAGATACATCTTACCCAGGAGGAGGCTGAGACTCCCGAATGCTCAGGAATGAGTCCCGGTTGTCACAGTTTGGGACCGGCAGAACCAGGGCCGACGTGAGGTCGCCCTGACTTCCCTGAGGTCTTCTGCTTCTGGAAGGCTGCAGTCCTGGGGGCTTCCCTGACCCCTCCCGAGGTGAACAAGTCTTTCAGGGCTCTTTGAGGCTAGCTGCCATTCTGAACCTCCCTCTGGAACCACCCAAACCGGGTGATTTTTAAAGACTCTCTGGAAAAAAATGTCTGCAGTGTTTTTATTCCTCACCCATGCTAGCATTTCGTGACCCCACACACCTGAAGTGGTGGTTGGTCTTCGGTATAAGATTAATCACCCAGCTTGCAGGCTGAGAGATTGCCAAGCAGACAACGGCGGCGTCTTTAATCTTGGGGATGGCTTGTCGGGTGAGACGCCCGGGTGGGTGAGGCTGCCCGGGTCCGGGCAAGTGGGAGCAGCTTCAGACAGGAAGGTGGTGGGAGGAAGGATGCTCCTTGCCTGACTCCCCTGCCCCCATTCGAACTTTCTTGTCCCATCCGAAAGACCTCCCGGGGTGTCGAAGCTCAGCCATGTGCTTCTCACCCAGGAAAAGAGCAGATGCTGAGCATGTTCTGCGTGGAAGCTGGGCCACTCTGGCTCTTCCCTCCTGTGTGGGAATTCTTCTGCAGCCAAACTTCCAGAAGCCATGTCCTCACCTCCACCTCCCAGCTGCAGGTGTGACCTGAGCACAGGTGTGCCGGGCCCAGGACGCCTCCCCTGGCTGGGCCCAGTTCCCGCAGGTCAGGCCCAGGCGTGAGCAGAGAGGCCCGTGCAGCTCAGACACAGCAGTGAAGGGCCGGAGCGGGTTCAAGGCCACTGAGGCAGGACAAGCGTGAGCGGATCAGAGCAGGAGGCTTTGTTGCTGTGTAGCTTTCTGAGCTATGCTAGACATGGATTAGGCAGAGCGCCTTTGTTCTTCGGTGTTCAGGGACCCTGAGCTCTGGCTTGACTCATGTGTTGCTGTCAGAGTAGTTCTAGAAGGGAGAGAGAAACGAGGTAAGGAGGAGCAGGGAGGCGGCAGGTGCTGCTGGCCGCTCTGGGGCTCGCCTGGGAAGGACAGGAACGAGGGAAACTCCTGAGTGTGGCAGTGGAGGCGGTGACAGGGCAGTGGGGAGCGTGGGAGTGACAGGGAGCCTGGTTCGCAGCCAGAGTGTCTGAGAGGCCTGGGCCCCCTCCCCTCTCCCTGCCCCCCCCGTGCCCTCCCCTTCCCCCTCTTCGGTGGGGTTGATGTGGGCAAAGCTGCTGCACTCCTAGTTGCCTTGAGTGGCTCTCGCTCTGCACTTTGCACTTCCCACCTCCCCCGGAAAACCTCAGCTTGTAGCTGACAGTATCACTCTCCGAGCTCAGTAAGACTCCTTGTTCGGCCCTACTTGAACCCCACAGTGAGTTAAAGATGTGAGATGTGCTGGTGAGAGATAAGGTCCCTTGTCTGCTTCTTGGGGGGGGTGGGTCCAAAAATTCCATCAGGATTCTGAGATCCGTTTGGGTAGGACTTCCACCCCAATTCCTCCTCTCGGTGGGTGACATTTCCATAACGTGAGCCCAGGGTCCCCTTGGAGTTAAATCTCCCCTGCTGGCTCGGGGAGGTTTCTGCATGGGGAGGAGGCCTACGGCCTCTCTGTCTCCTGGCCCCGTCCATCAGGACACTTCCCCTCCCACCATGAGGTATCAGGGTGCGCCTCAGAGAGCTAGATCTTTGCGCACCGTGCTGGCCTTGCAGGGGGATGAGAGTGTGTGGCTCGAGTGTTCTTTGTGCTTGGTGTGGGAGGGGGGGCAGTGAGAACGGGGGAGAAGGAAGAAGTACTGGGGCTGGCCTTGGGCAAGGCCTGCTGGCTTCCCTGAAGGAGGAATGAGCAGGTAGGAGGATCTCTGAGAAGCGCAGATCCTGCAGGGTGTAGGGGAAGCTGCCGGCTTCAATGCTGTGTCAGAGGCCTCCGGCCCAGGGTAAGACCCAGTCCACGTGGGCCCACTTTGGGAAGGCATCTGGAACTCTGTGGGGTAGAGGGGAGAAGCAGGCTTACCACATTCTGAGAGAAGGGCCAGAGCCGTAGAGAGGTCCTGGCTGGGGGCTTTGACGACACTTCTCACGCCTCGGAAACAGGAGACACACGAGCTTCCTGCACAGCCCTGGGGTTCTTGGGGGTCACGGTGTTTCCCCACACCCCTCTGCAAACAGGAACTGCCTGAGGCCTCTCTGACGTAGAGGAATCTGTGATTCGGTGAAGGATGGAGAAGGGGGCACAGAGTGTAACAATAGGAACAGAGCTTGGCTTTTCTGAGAGGCAGAGATGCTGAGCCGTTCTCCCCGCACGCCCCCCCCCCGCCCCTTTAAGAGCAGCATCAAGTGATGTGTGAGGATTTGGAGGGGTGGTCAACACTCCCCACTCGGAGACCAAGGAGCCAGGCTGCCCAAGGTAGGAGTTCCAGGATTGTGCTCCCTGGTCTGTGGCTTCATCAAAGTTTGGGGTGGGGTTGGGGGCAGAGCATCACATCAGCTCAGATAACAACCCTGCCAAGCCTGACTGTGGTAAGTAATGCTGGTGGCCTTGGGGGCTACTAGTGACGACCAGCTTGTCTTCGTGGCCCTCCTTCCCCTCGGCCCCTCCTGCCCACGGGCTGTTACCACGGCAGCAACACGACAGCCTGCTTCTGCCTTTGGAAACCTCATTGGAGCGATTGGCCTGTTTCCCTTAAAAAGACGCAGGCTTCCCTCCTTTGTCCCCAAGTTCATTCTGCCGTGAGAGGGGCAGGGACCTGTCCCCGGGAAAGTGATTTCACTGCCGGGGGGGATATGCCCGGGTGATACTTCTTTTATAGAGCTCTGACCTGCCACCTCCTTTTACTCTGAAGCTCCCCTTAGTTTTGGTCTGTTTTGGTCCTTGCAACGTTGCTTTACAATTGCAACGCAATGTCCTTTGCGCTGCAAGGTTTGCAACAGTCTTTGGCCAAAGGTCATGCTATCCTGACTCCCAGATGGACATGTCAGGGAAAGAGCGGGCGTGGGGTGGGGGGGGGGTCGCAGGTGCTCTTAAAGGAAGGACATCTGTCTACGGTCTGTGATGTGGCTCTAATCAGCCGCACAGGCTGGGGACATCGTTACATCACACGGCCAGGTTCTTGAGGGTATCCAGGAACACAGGACATGGAGAGCCCTTGAGTCTGAAGTTGAGAGGGTTTAGGTCCCAAACGCAGGAGACCTCTGGACCTACAAGAGTTCTGTCACTCCTTCGTCTTTATCAGCACCGGCTGGCCAAGCAGTGCCCAAGTCCTCAAGTCTGTGTCCCATGGGGCAAATGTAGGTGCCCTCCTTCAAACAATCTCAGGGAGAAGGAAAAGACCAGAAGGCAAGCTGAGGCCAGCCTCTGTATTCTAGGGACACCAAAGTGTCGGCCTTCTCCTGCTGTTAGTTCTGAGAGAAAACTCACATGACGGAGAGCCTGAGGGGAAATCTCACAGCAATTTTTGTCACGAGCTTCAGTCTCCGCAAGGTCAATCTGGCCAGGAGGACACGGCCAGGCTCCATGACTTGAGCTGCTCCTCTCTGAGGGCCGCAGCTTTGGACCGAAGCCTTTCCCTTCAGAGGAGCCAGACGCCGAGCCGGCCAGTGAGAGCTTGAGTCCGTTCTTTCCCACAGTCAGTGGGGAGTAGAGGAGGTGTCACAAATATAGAATACATTCTCAGAATGTCCTTCCTGGGAGAATTTAAATTCTGAGTCCCTGTTTGAATGACTCATGGAATCCTTCCCTCCTGATGGCTGTTGGTTTGGCAACTCTGCTACCATAACAGGCAACGGCCCCTAGTACCTCTGATACCAAATGGCCAATCTGGTCATTAAGAAGAGTAACCCTACTGTGCATTTTCAGGATGGCATTTTTGGCTGTCTCAGTAGTTTTAGGGGGCCAACCGCTTGACCAACTATTGTCTCACTTGAATTGATCAGTTTTCTGGGCAAAGCTTCAGCTTCTGCAATATGACTCTCTTAATTTGAGTCCCCAACTTGCAGAGAAACCTTTCCCTCCTACTCCAGTTACTACAGAAATGATGTTGTCAGGATCAGGTGCTCTCCTTTTCATTGGTTCAGACAGTGCTTCCCCGAGTCTCATGAGATGCTAAGAGCCCATCCAATAACTTTGGAGAATGTTGTATGGTGTAGCCAATCTCTTACAGATTCACAATACACATTAGGATATTAAAGGCTCTGAGAAGTCCTGCTTTAAATAAACCTTTTTTCCCACCACTTTCGCAATCTAATCGAACACAGAATGCTCTTCACTTAATACCTACCAGTAGATTGACACACACACTTTAGGTAACACTGGGTTATCAGGTGGTCAGAGCTTTTTTTAAAAGAAGAATGAAACAGGATATTAACCAACCACTGACTTTATATCAAGATGAACAACCACACCCCAACACCTTTGCCCAGCCGTAGGCTCAGTCCCTACTTCTGCCCTCTGCTTGGCAAAGAGGCAGATATGATCCTGAGAGCTGATGGATAGGTACTCTTGTGAAGAGCAGGAAACCTTCACTGTGGTATCTCAGAAGAAGATGGTAAGTCATCTCACCTAAGTGCGTAAGACTTCAGCACTAAACCTGGCCACCTTCCCAGGCTGGTGGAGGAGACATCATCTAGTGGTAGGACACAAAAATGAAGACCTGGAGCCCAGTCTCAGCACCTCCACTAGGAAAAATGGCTTGGGGTAAGTTACCTTTCCTTGTTCCATATTTGTCTCTGAGCTTGGTAAACCTCAGATACAAAGACTCTACCTAGACAAGTGTCCCAAACGCCATACCCCATGAATCACTATTGTCTCCTGGTGGGGGGCATCTTTTGGTTCTTTGTTGCATCTCTCTCTGCTGAGTGTCTTGGTGTATCACGTGCGAAGAGTGCCTTTGCTCCCTTCTGGAATGCTTGGGGGCTTGAAGGCAAGGGGAGGGAAGAAAGAGAGAGATGGGTGCCCTTTCACATGAGGGTTGGTGGATTTCTCTGGATGAGGAAGGAAGCGGATGCTTGGGAGTTAATAGACCCTTTCTGTCACAGTTGGACAGGGCCAAGCGGGAGTTCTTGGCAAGATTTTCCGACTTTGATCTCAAGAAGGCAGCTCTGCCTAACAAATAGTCTGAAATGTCAAAGAATAAATGTTAAAGCTTGAGGGGTCGTTCTCTGGGGAGTTGCCTGGGCTGGCTAGGGAGGGAGAGGAGGAGGGAGAGAGGGACACAGCAGAATCCTCCATATAAAGATTCTGACTTGGTTTTGTGATATTTAAGAAAAAAGAAAACTCTGAATTATTTATAGCACAGAAGATGGAAGCAGGCTGTAAAGAAGTAGCCCGGCTTAAGATGGTAGTTCACGTTCCATTATTTATCTGCCCCAGCCTTGAACTGGTAAAACTTTTCTTGTTGGTGACATGCTATTGACCTCTCCTTGAATTATTTATTGTTATTATTATTACTACTATTATTATTATGTTAGGAAAAGTCAAGTCCTTTGACATGAGAGTTGGGGGGAGGCAATTTCTAGAAATGGTTGTTACAGAGAGCAGGACTTATCTCTTCCTCTTGAAGGATCTCCAGCATGTCCTTCACCACCCCTTTCCACTCCCACCAGCTTGTGTACTGCTCCTAGACAGGTGTGAAGCACTTTGGTTTTGGCCTGGCCACTAGTGGGCCATGTTGATATTATTTCAGCATGGCGGATATTGTCTCCCCGTTGTTCCATTTGCAAGATGGAGGCAACTGTCATCTGCCTCTTCTGGGTATGCTGGGCCAGTGAATGATGCCCTGTGTTCAGAACACCTTGCGCCTGGGTGGGGGTGGAGGGGAGAGAAAATACCATCAATGTTATGTGGTGGGTGTGGGGGCGGGGGGAAGAAAGGAAGTAAAGAAATTATAAAGGGAAAATCAGAAGTGATGGAAGGATTGGTGTGAAAGCTGGAAGGAATGAGGTCTTTCATCCATTTTGGACCGTGATGTTGTTTAGATGTTTAAAAAAAAAGTGCTTCTGGTTGCTAATCACATCCTGATTCTATAGCATGGGTAATTGAAATCCACTGATAATCTCAGAATTGCAGTTAAATTAAAAATGACAAGGTTCAGATGCTCTCCCTTCTCTCTCCACAAATAATACAAATGTGCTCTCAGTCCCTGTGACTCTAATTGTTGTTGCACACCCTGGACACTCTCGGAGATGCAAATGAATGGAACCAATTTTGCCAGGTTGGGGATGTTGAGGTGAAGCTAGTCCAAGTGCAAATCGGATCGTCGGTAAGCCTCCAAACAAGCAATATTGTGTTTACCATGTGTTGCTTTTATTGAAAATATTAATACTTTTGCTGTTTTTCTAGACTTTTTTTTTCCATCTAGAAGAACGTAGAGAACATTTTGCAGCTAAAATGTCACCGTGACACTCCTGTTAGAAAACTCTGAAAATGTACTTATTTTTATACTCAGTAACTTACTCTACCTCTCAGAAAGTTCTTCCAAATGTTCTTCCTCCGCTGCCTGCTTTCAGAGATGTAGAAGTGTGACCAGCATTGCTGCTCTAGGGCAGTGGTTCTCAAATGTTTTAGTCTCGGGATCCCTTACAAATTATGAGGATCCCAAAGAGCTTTAGTTTATGTGGGTTATATCCATCTCTATTTATTGCAGTTGAAATCAGAACGGAGAAAGATTTAGAAACACAAGCACACACACATACACATTCCAGTTAGACATCAGATGATGTCATCACACACAAGAAGCCACTGGAAACACTCCAGGCATACCCGTGAGAGAATGAGGGTGAAAAAATGCGAAGACCATCTCGGTAGACCTTAGTAGGACTTAGACCTTCCTAGGAAAATAGCTTAACACATGGCTCTCTTGATGGGGTCTTGGGGCCGCCAGGCATGTCTGGACCACATTTTGAGCCCTGCTGCTGTAGGGAAACTGAGGCACAAGCAGATGCTCAAATCAGAGTCTCTTTGGTGTCCGTGAACGATACCAGTATGTACTTTGCTCCAAGTGTAGGGCTACCATCAGAACCCCATTTCCTCATGCAGATACCACTGATTATGCAGATACACAGCCGCTAGGAGTATGGAAAATACACAAGGACTTCATCCATTATGAAGAAAGCTGAATGGTGGGCGTTTGCTTGCTCTAGAGAAGGAGCATGGGCTTGCTATAGCAGTAGGCACTATTAGCTGATTGAAGAGACTCATCACGAACAGGGTTTGCAAAATCCTGATGGTGAAAGAGAGTAGAATGAGTGGCATGGGGATGAAGGGAATTTACAATCAACCCCTTGGAGGTCAAAAGTCCCATCAGGTGCGTCCTAGCCTTCCTGGTGCCTCACATTTGGATTTGTCAAAGGAACATCTGGGGCTCAGCGGTGTTCTGCCAGGTCGCCTAGGAGTGTCTGTTTAAGTTTAGAGACCCTGCTTCACCCCCCCACCCCCACACACACTCCTGACCTGGGCAGTTTTGCTAGAAGCAGATTGGACTGTGAAGAGTATAACATCTTAGGGACCCTTGGGTTAACTCTGTGCACACATCAGGCAACTCCCTGGAGTTGTGGAGTCCTGGGTTCATGGCACTGTTCTTCCCCTGTCTCCTGTCGTTTTTGCCTCCATGCCCCAGATTTATCACGTACACCCCAGTGATCAAGAACTGCTCTCAGCTTATTCTGAGGAACTTTTTGGCACCAGGACGTCACAGTCCTCCCCAGGAGAAATGGGTCTTTCAAGAGTGTTTCTGAGATCATGAACAGAGATGTTGGGTCATTGATTCACCCTTCAAACATTGAGGTGAAAGAGTCCTAATTCTTGCCCTCAAGAGCTTCACAGTCTAGTGCAGTTGTTCTCAACCAGTAGTGACTTGTCCCCCAGGGCATATACGTGGAGACATTTTTGGTTGTCCCAACTGAGGGTACATACTACTAGGAGCCCCTAAACCAAAGTTATATGACCCCAAATGTCAACAGGGCCAAGGTCGAGAAACCCAATCTAGTAGGAAGACAGCTATCTCTTAGTCTCGGGTAAGAGGGACCCCGTATTTTTCAGGGCCCTCCTTCAGCTGCCACAAGTTTAAGGGCCATGGGACCTGACCACGTAGAGCCTGGGCCTCACTCCCCTTCTGGGTCGGCTTGTATTTGCCTACACTGGAATTCCTCAGCAAGATGACTCTTTGCCCACCCCCACACCATGCACAGACTTCTCCATTGGTCTACCGTCCTCCGAAGGGTGGGCTGCCCTGCAGGCATGTGCGCTGTGAAGCCTCAGCGTTGGCCAAGAGGCTGCCTGCTGCTTAGGGCGGAGGGGAGTGTGTGTGTGGCACGGTGCAGGCTGGCTGTGCACATGTATGCATACAAGGCCCCTTTGGCTGTGGGAAGGAGAGGGGAGCAGGCTGGGACCAACTCTCTGGCACTACATGTCCCAACTCCCAACTCCAAGGAACCTGAGACACCTGAATTCTCACCTGGCCCTCCAGCTCACTCTGAAAATATATTTAACAGGGTAGGAGGATAGGATGTACTCTCTTTCACGGTGTGTTAGCTTGATTTACAACTTTCACCAAATTTTCAGACGTGTGAGATATGGGCTTCCAGTAATTCTCTGTTTCCTGGTCATGCAAATGTGAGGGGCAGGCCTGGTGCAGACTAGTGAGTCATTATGAAGCAATGTGATGAGATTAGGCACGGGGTAAGCATAGAGGAAGGACACTTAGTTTTTAAATGTAGTTCTGAAAAATACTGAATCAGGACATCCGTTTGCAGCTGTAGAAGTTAAGTAGAAATGGCAGTTCCAGGAACCCCACAATTAAGGGTGATCAATTGAGACTTTTCAGTGTTCCATTATTTAAAGAGATGTCCCTCTCTTGGAGCCTTAGGAAGCCCGATCCCATTTGCTGCATGGTCTTTTGGCCACCTCAGCCTGCTCCAGGCAGGCCTTCTTCCTGCTGGGCCATCTCCATGCTGCAGCAGCGCTCATGCAGTGTCCTGCCCTTGTCAGGTTGCCATGGAGACTGATCTCCGGGCCCTCAACATTGTTTGGTATTTACTGGGGATCTGCAGTTTTCTGGATGTTGTGACCAGCGCCGTGCAGGAGAGAGAGAAGGGCTGCACCCTCCCCTCCCCCATTTTGGACGACAGAGAGAGCATCATTCTGTCACAGAGAGGTAAAGACCCAGGAGAAATTGAACGGGAAGGATGTATTTTTTCCTTCTAATAACATTGTGGTTTTTTCCTGATTACAAATGTAATTTATATTCACAGTAGAAAATTTGTTGAAATACAGAAAAGCACACAAACACATAAATTATCCACCATCCCATCATCCAGAGACAACACTGTTAACATTTTAGCTTTCTGCCTTCTAATCTTTTTTATGTACTTATTTAATTATTTAACAGAATCAAATCATTCTGTGTGCATGTGCGCACACACACCCTATTTGCCACTTCCTTTTTTTTTTTTTATAAGATCGCATGGGCCATTTAAGCAATATTTTTGCAGTATTAAAATTTTGTATAGGTTATTTTACATGGTTCCAAACACACACACACACACACACACACACACACACACACACGAAGGTACATGAATATTCATAGCAGCATGTTTCAAAATAGCCAAAAGGTAGAAAGAGCCCAAATACCTCTCACTTGGCAAATGGATGCACAAAATGTGGTATATACATAGAATGGAATATTACTCAGCAATAAAAGGAATGAACTACTCACATGTACTACAACATTAGTAAATGTCACAGTATTGCTACAACATTAGTAAGTTTCGCAAATACTGTGTTAAGGGAAAGAAGCCAGACTCAAAAGGCCCCATTTTGTATGATGGCATTTGTATGAAATGTCTAGAAGGGGCAAATCTATAGACACCAAAAGTAGGTTAGTGGTTGTGTAGGCCTGGAGTTGGGGATGGGGGAGTAACTGTAAATGGACCCAAGAGATCTTACTGGGGTGATGAAAACGTTCTAAAGGTGGATTATGGTGGTGGTTGTGCCGTTTGGTAGGTTTACTAAAAAATGTTGAATTGTACATGAAAATAGGTGAATTCGGGGCTCCTGGCTGGCTCAGTCAGTGGAACATGTGACTTTTGATCTTGGGTTTGTAAGTTTGAACCCTACATTGGGTATAGAGATGACTTAAAAAAAATAAAATCTTTAAAAATAGAGTAAATAAAATGGGTGAATTTTATAGGAGGCAAATAATACCTCAATAAAGTTTATATATATATAATATAGTAAATATATATGTAAAACAAAGTATCTGTAAATATATGACATATAAAATAAATGCAGATAGTATATTTATTTAAAATAAGGTTTATATATAGAGAGATCCTCTATATGACTATTATTGATACATGTGTCAATAACATGTATTGATATATTTATATATAATAATATATGTATTGATACATAATATTGAGGTAGAGGACATCTATATATAAACTTTATTTTGCATAAATATGCTATATGTATTTATTTTGTATATTATATACTTTTATTTTACACACATATTTACTATATTATATAGATAAGCTTTATTGGGTTATTATTTACACATGTATTGAAGTATTAATAACATGTATTGATATATGACTGATGAATATATATTTATAGATCAATAAGATCGAGGTAAATAATACATGTATCTTAACAATATTGAAGCCATTAATACTTCAATAAAGTTTATATGTATGAATTTTATTTTACACCTGTATGTCAATATGTGTATATATCAGTACCTATTAATGTATCTATAAGGTGAGAATTCTCCTTCCTACACCTGTCCCTCATCTGTAGGTTCTTCCTACCACCACCACCATCACCACAGTGCTAACCACTATTTTTTTTTTTAAAGATTTTATTTATTTATTTGAGAGAGAGAATGAGATAGAGAGAGCGAGCATGAGACGGGGGAGGGTCCGAGGGAGAAGCAGACTCCCCGCCGAGCAGGGAGCCCGATGTGGGACTCGATCCTGGGACTCCAGGATCATGACCTGAGCCGAAGGCAGTCGCTTAACCAACTGAGCCACCCAGGCGCCCCTTTGTGGTAACCACTATTATAGTGGGTCCTTATCAATTATGTATGAACAAATATATATAAACAGCCATGAAACCCATTCTTGTCTTTCCTCCATATTTGCAATATATCATACATATTATTCCACACTTTTTAGTATCCCCCTGCCAGTTTCTCGAAGCTCTTAGAGAACTTTCTCATTCTCTCTTTGGAAATAAATACTATTCCGTTGTATTAGTGTATTCAAATTTATTTAATTTCCTCACAGTATTTTCTCATTTTTCTGCAGTGGTTTGAACCTAAATATATGAACTAGAGATATGATTGAACCTAAATATCATATTAATACGGGGCCAGATATCCCCCTTGGCTAGCTGGTCTGTTTTGTGTATGTAACCTATATGGGGTTCTACCAGTGTGTACTGTCCGTGGTAATATATGAGAATGGGGGCCCCCACAACCTCAATAAATAGAGTATCATGGCATGATTTTTAATGGCTGGATAATATTTCCCCTTGTGGATATACTATATTTATTTCTTTGTCCCCTGTGTTTGGAAACTCAGATTATTTTGTTATTCAATTCTTATGAAAACCAGACCAGGTATTTCAGAACTTTGGGTAGCTAGGCTGAGTGAGGGGGAGGGAGATGGCTCCGGCAGCCCCCACCAGAGGCAGTGTGTGTCGACATCACTGCCTTGTGGCCCACAGCAAACACCCCTGGGTATCTAGGGGTTCCTCAAGCCGGTACCCAGCGGACAATCTTTACAGACAGCTGTCTTCTTATAACAGAGAGTTGACATAGGAAAAGCCATCTCCTTCTAAGATATGATGGCTTCAAATCCCGGGATGCACAGTTGCTGAATGCGGGGGGCGTTCCTTTTTCCCAGGTGACTTCAAAACACTGCCAACGTTCCCATAATGTTCTTCCTGCAAACTCTCCCAGTCAGGGCTTTACCCAATCTTCGGGCTGGGAATTCTGGGCTGCACAGTTCAGAAATGTTAATGGGATTCTGAGTGAAGCTTCTAATCTCATGTGTCGTACAGATGGCTAACCAAGCGTGGCACCTTGACTTTCTCAAGGTCAGGGTGAGGGCTGGGAGGCAGTACCCACGTATCCTGACCTCCTGCTCTGGCCTTTAAGCAGGTGGCCTCCTGGGAACACACTGAGTGGGACATGACAGCAGAGATGGAAAGCGGCTGTACGAAGGCCACAGACAAGTTCAGCGCGAGGCATTTCCAGCCAACCCATTGATCCAGGCACCAGGCAGAGGAAAGGCCCAACCTGGAGAGCAGTCAGCCCGCTGGAGCAAATCCAAGGAAATAGCACCAGGAAATAGGAAGGGGTGGAGATTGATCATGAGCTTATTGAAACCTGCAGCCTTTTTGGTCAAGGGGTAGTTATGTGTTCTCTCTTGCAGCTCTCAGTGGTGACAACAAAGCCCATGCTGGGCCTCCAACATGCCTCCTGCTCTTTTTCTAAAAGGGCCCTTAGTGTCCTTTGGGGGGTGGGCATGGGACAGAAGCTGACAAGGAGGAGAAATGTGCCCTTCCTTCTTCTGCGTTCCCGGGCTGGAGATGAGGTCCTGGGGACAGGGAAGGTCTGTGGACAGCACGGCAGGTGAGGCAGAAGGCACACAAATCTATGGGGGCACATGAGCAGGAGGGGGTGGTATTAAGGATCAAGATCTGGTAGCAACAGGAAAGGGAGGAAAACAACCCGGTCTTGGGAGGAGCATTGAAGTCGAACCAACAAGTGCAATTAGGGTTTGTGTCACTTCCTACAGCCCAGGCAAGCTGTTCATTGGTCATCCGTCAGAGCCGGCTGCCAAGATGCCATGTGTATTCCAGGATCCCTGGGTGCTGGTCCTTTCTATCTGCCAGGCTGAGGGAGGGACGGTGGATGCCAGCCTTGGATGCCTGCTCAGGCATGTGTGGCCCACCATATGAGGCTCGCTGGCACCCTCCTGCAAGCCAGGGTAGCACAGGATGGGAAGGAACTCTGAGAGACTGCCCTGCCCTCTCCTTGCATGGGATTGCAAAGACGTAGTTGCAGGCGATTGAACAGGAGTTAGCTTCTGATGGCCAGGCCATAGGGCGGCCCGGTGCCCTCACCAACACACCAGTGACCATTCATTGCTCACTCTGTCTAGCCATGCCCTTGGCAGGACCTGTCCCAGCTCCGGAAGCAGGGGCTGTCAGGGGGTCACAGCGCACAGCCAGAAGTGGCCCTGCCCCTGCAGCCACTTTGAACTTGGTTGGCTTCCTGCCTGCCTGACTTCTCCCTCCCCCTCCTCTGTTCCTGCTGCAGCCGACATGCCATTCTGCAAACCTGTTCACGCTACAGGGCTCATCATAGTGGGTGCTTGATAAATAGTTGTGCATTTTTCAAAAGTTATTAACTCAGGCATTAATTACATACTTTCCTTTCTAAAGATCTCCCAGCAAAGGGTGCTTTCAGTCTCCCTGGAAATCTACCCATACAACTACCTGAGGTTTTTTAACGCCTCAGTGACACACACACGACCTTAATCATGTTCATTGATTTAATGAATGAGATGGTTGAATGATTGGAACTTAATGCAGAGCGCGGGGCTATGCATCAGGGTTGCAAAGATGATTCAAATCTGGTTGCTGCTTCATAGGAAGATGGCTGTGCACAATGAAATCATACACAACACTGTGGTAAATATCTCTATGTTTGGGCTCTCCGGAATTCGAGAGTTCTGATCATACCCATGTCTGACAAGATAAGTGAGTGCCCCGAGTCATCTTAGCAAGATGGCTAAGGGTGAGAGAGCTCTGACCAAGCTTTGATCAGACTGTGAAGGACTTGAGGTTCACCAGTGTTGAGTGAGGACTAAGGAAAAGCCATTTGATTTGGGCATCAGGAGATCACTGTGACACTGTAACAGGTGGATCACGGGGTGAGGTGGTAAGAGGACAAAGCCTTGAGAAATGCGTAGGCAGCTCAAGAATGGTAGACAGCACAAGTAGTAAAGGACCCATCAAAGAGTCTGGTGATGAAGGGGTGGCATGCGAGAAGTTTCTGGGGGGGGTAGGGTAGGTAGGGTCAAAGAATGCTTTTTATTAGGGTGGGGGAAACCTTACCCTGTAGGTTAGAAGTCAGCAGGACTGAGAGACCCACAGTACCAAACAGAGGTAAATACAAGTTGGGCAACATTCAAAAAATAGATAGGAAAAGCTGAGGACAAAAGTTTGAAGAAAAGAACTCTATCTAAGACAAAAGGGAAAACTAAAAACGAGGGAAGTAAAACAGAAGAGAGACCATGGAGGGGATTTTTGTTTCCTTAGCGAGGTACAGAACAAAGTCATCCAAGTTGGTTTACAGTGGGGGAGTTTTCCTCTTGTCACCTTGGAGGAGGTTCTGTGTCAGTCTTCTTGGGAAAGGGACCCAGATACTGATGAACTTTATCTCATAAGGGAGGCAAACACTACCTGTTTTGACTGCGGTGAGTTTTGGCTGATCCCCATTTCCCTGACTTTGCCTGCATCAGAGCCAGATTTCTGGGTCTGCTCCCCGCTTTGCCCAGTGGGATGCTGCTGAGGAAAGCGCAGCAGGCAACATCCTTCATCTTGCTCAAGTGGGAGCTTGAGCAGCAGGCTGTCTCCATACAAGGATGCTCCCCCCTCCCCAAGTGTCCAGAAATTCAGCGAGTCCGGCACCTTGCCTGTTCCTAGCTGTTACCCTTGAAAAGGTTCATGGAGCCCACCCAATTACCAGGTAGCTGAGGACTTTACAGTTGAAGAAATGGCCCTGTTTGTTGGTGTCAGTGGTTTCATGAATTGATGCTGTGATCGAGCCTGAGCTTGGGTTTAGAGCCTCAGGTTGAGAAGGTGGGATTTCAGGAGAGATGAAGAACCCAAGGTTCTGATTTTCTGTAACTTTGACATTCTTGAGTTTGCTGATGGAATCTCTGCTCAGGTGACCATGGTCTTCAGCTCAGTACTAACTCGGAGCTGTGATTGCCTTCCTGCTGGGGCCTGCCCTGGTTTAATAACTAGCACGGCTGCCTGGGTTTCAGAATTCAGTTCTGCTGAAGCTGCAGCCACCTCATCTGGTCCTGGATCTCTTGTCCTCACTCAGTGTTTTCAGAGTCACAGGAGCCTAGGTAGCAGTGAGAAAAAAAAAACAAAAAAACACCCACCGAGGCAGTCACTCATCTTTTTAACCAATAGGCTTTGAGCTGCTGGGGGACAGTTCTGATGGAGAGACACAAGGAGTCTTCGCTTTTGTGGAGCTACCTTTCCACTGGGAAGGCCAGATGATAAGCAGATGGATAAATAAGTAGGTGAGACAATTTTCCAATGGCCACCATGTTGTGCTATTGCTGAAAATGGAAACAACGTCCTGTGATCAAAGTGACCCTTTTCTGTTGAAGGACCGCAGAGCGGACATTCTGGGACAGGTAGTGGTTGCAGTCCAGGCTCTAAGGTGTCACCTAGCTTGAAATATATGAGGAGAGAAGGAAGGGCAGGGGGGAGAAGAGTGGAGGGGAGAGTGGGTGCTGGAGGAGGGCTGGTGATGGGGTCAAGGGGGTAGAAAGGATCAGATCCCATAAGCAATGATAGAGCAAGCTTGGCTTTCATTCTAAACTCAGATTTGAAGTAGGAGAGGGATGCGAAGCTCCCTACTTTGCTTTTTATTAAAGATGACCCTGGCTGGCTGGCCATGTTCCAGAACAGGGGATGAGGGACGGGAGTGAGGGGTAGGGGGAAGAATGGACGCTCAGTTAGGAGCCCGTTGCCCCGGTGAGAGGCCGTCACAGCTTGGGATGGCAGTGGTCGGATGGGAAGAAGTGGGTCTCCTGGGGATGGGGACAGATTTAGGACATGTTTGGAGGCTACAGTCAACAGGATTTATTGATAGGCATTGGTGGCATGCGGGAAAGAGCCATCAAGGAAAGCTGGTAGGTGAGGGGCTTGTATCACTGAGTGAATGGGAGTGCCATTTATGCACAGGGAGGCCCTGGGGAGGGCAGGTGCAGGGGTAAGGAGTGAGAGTCCTCGTTTGGCTGTGCCGCGTGTAAAAGACCACTAGACCCCCGTGCAGAGATGGTAGGGAGGGATTTGGACGATGAAGATGATTTCACAAGCCAGATGGTGGCTGAGCATCCTTCAGATGAAACTCTTGGAGCCCTACCGTGCATATGCTGTTCCACCCCGCGTCTCCGAGGATGCCCGGGGATGTGGAGGCTGAAATTGCCTTGCTCTTATGAAAACTTCAGGGTCTCTGCTTTCACTGGGTTGGGTGACTTTACAGGCTGCCTCAGCATCTGTATGGACCACTGTTCTTTGAATCTTCGTCCCCAGTATGTGAAACATGCCTTTTGTTAAGTGTTTTATACTCAGAACCTCACACCTATGTGAAGTGTGTGTGTAGAGAAGTGGCTTTTGCTATAGTTTTGATGTTATGTGGCAGCAACACAAATTAGCAAATATTGAATATTAGACATTTCTGTTCAGAAAAGTCTTCCAGCCGCCCCACCAACACGCCACCCCCATGCTGCTAGGCTCCCCTTTCTTCTCTCTCCTGTTCTCCTCCCAGGGAAATCCAGTCACCACACTTCAATGTCCACAACAATGTCATTCCTTCCTTGCTCAGCAGGGAGCTGCTTCTGCATTTGCACAGACGAATTCATGTGCTTTGCCAAACGATGGGCCATCTACTTCCTGTCCAGCCTCCAGCAGTATGGAGAACTAGTAGGAGCTTAACATATTCCTGGCTTCTTTCATGGTCTCTGAGAGGCGAAGGAAGCAGTAAGAAGATTGATTTCTCACTTACATGAGGTGTGTCACCCCTCCCGGAGGACACAGTGACTACCTTTAGATTAGATGTGAACATTTACTTCCTCTGTGCTGAGAGCCCCTTTTGGTCCAGGCTGCTCTCCATGTATGATCTCATTTAATCTTACAACAATATCATGGTCTGAGAGCTCTTATTAGCCCATTTCACAGATGAGGAAATCAAGGCTCAGAAAGGTAACACAGCTAGTGACAGCAGAGCCGGGGTTTGAGTCAGGCCCAACCTCCCACAGGGAGGGTGCCACCAGTTGGAACACTCCCTCTGTGGGACTGTGGTCACCAAGACGATGAAGGTCTTGATGATGACGAAGACTGTGGTGCCAATACCTGACCTTTAATGATGATGGCTGGTTTAAGTCCTTTCGTACGTGTTTTACACGTACCGACACGTTTATACTCTACACACTTCTATGAGGCAGGCAATTATTTATTTATTTGCTTGTTTATTTATTTATTTATGGAAAAAGAAACCAAGAATCATAGAGTTAAGTAACTTTCCCAAGGTCACAGAACAAAATGATTGGAGTAGACTGAATCTGATCCCAGGCAGTCTGGTTCCGTAAGTTGTGTTGAGCAGTGTTGGCCAGAGAGATCCAAGCCATTAGGTTAAGGAGGCCATAAAACTCATTACGCCTCAGGGACCGGAAATTTCTAGGCACAACTGGAGCACTGAGGTGTAGTGGTCAGAGCGAGGCCAGCTTTCCTGGGCAGCTTTCCTCTAGATGACATCCCCCTCCCTCCACCAGAACCCAGAAAGGCTCAATCTATAAGTACCTGCGGGAACTTGATGCATGTGATCCAGGCACTTTTTACTGCTATTGTTGGTGGGTGACAGAACTAGAACATTTTCCATCTGACTGTTGTGTGAAAGTCATTTTTACATATATTTTCACATTTATACGAGAAGAAATTGAGGCTCAGCGAGAATAGATCGCTTTCCCCCACGGCCATCTCCCCGGCCCCTCAAAACCAAGTTAGATACACCTGGCAGGTGCCCCCGAGGTCCTCTTCTGGCTCCCCCCACGGGGTGCATCACACTGGATTGGATTTGCCAGTGACTCGTCTGCCTTCCACGTTAGACCGCTGAGCTCCAGGAGAATGTCTCGTTCCCCACTGAGCCCCCAGCACACAGCCTGGCTCCTGACACACACTGTAACTCAATGCACATTTCTTGAATACGTTACAGAGTGAATGAGTATGTGGCCCCTCACAAGTAAGCGGGGGAGTCCAGGTGGGTACCCCTGTCTCCATTACTGTCAAAATGACAATTTTTGTAGAACTGGCCTCTTCTCTGTCCAGTTTCCCCACCATGCTGGGAGCAGGGGTGGGCCAACGGCTGTACCTGGCAGGTAGGTTTGGAGCAAGGGTTCCTTAGGGGGGGCCAGCATGGGGGGACATTTTCCAGCTCTCTCTATGCCCTTCTCAGCCAGGACCCAGACACAGGGCACTTGCTTGCCAATGTACTATTCAGCCCCTCTGAAGGCTCCATATGCCAATGTAAAAGCTACTCCAAGTGATTCCCACCTGCCGTGAGCTTGTCATGTGTCGCCCTCCAGCTTCTCTGTGCCTTGCCATGTCCCCGGATCTCCTGACCCTCTGTAGTCGACAGTAGAGAACAAGCAGCCTCTGTAAGCCAGGAAAACGGCCCCATTTGAAGGCCCATAGCCTGGAGCGATCAGAGTTTTCTATAGCTGAAAATGGCAGGCAGAGAGGCCTCTGCAGACAAATTCCCGTGTCGTGTGGACAGGTGCAATAGGTGTGTTCTTAGAGGATGGAAGACCTTTGAGTCGAGGCTTGCCTCTGTGTCTACGAGTGCCAAGGTGTGTGAGCGTTGGTGAGGCAGCCCAAACGAGAAATCTCGAGTAAGAGAGTAGAAATGAATCTTGGTCTTCGTGCTCGCTGGAGGCCTGCCCCTGTGCTCAGAGGTTTACAGGCTGATGTCATCTCATTTGCTTACAAACATCCGAGAGGGAATCACAATCAGAACAGACGTCCTCTCAGAGAGGTTTAAGTAAGATGCCCAGCGTCACACAGCTAGTCAGCAGAGCTGTGGGTGTCTGATACCAGCTCTGGACCTTGAACCATCCTGGCATACGAAGTGCCTCTCCACCCCTGCTCTTTCCACGCCCGCGGGGGCAGAACACTGCATCGTCCTGTGGTTCATTCTTCCTACCGCGTTCCTGAGAAATCTATGGCCAAGGAATTGTGTTTTTGAGCAGTAAAAATTGTTATGAAACAATTCAGACCCCCTAAAATCCCCGTGGCTATCAGGAACTTATGCATGCACTTATAGATGCTTTTCTTTATTAATCTGTTTGTTTCTAACGTCTGCTAAAGTAAAACAGAAGAGACCACACACCAGGTGGAGAGCATGCCGTGGCTTTTCACATGTGAAATTAGTAATCACGACTGCTATGCAGCCAATTCCGTTTCCCAAACACTGGTCTGCTAGAGACCTTTTTGGGGGTCTTCTCATTTCAATGAGACATTTATAAAGTGGTTTTGCTCTGTTGCAGATCACATTTTTTTTTCCTATTTTTTTTCCTTGACTGGTCTTCGATCCAAATACTTAATTCCTTCCTGATTTTATAACTTGGATTTCCTAAATCATTCCACCTAATGCATGACCCAGAGTAACTGGGGATTCACATAGGTTTGATCCCACATCTCACAGATATGGAAAAGTTAGACAAGATGACGTCCATAGGTAATTGACACAAGACACATTTCCAGGAGGGGGCCGTACTGCCCGGTCATTCAGCTTCCACACTTTCTGTGCTGAAAATGGGAAAGTGGGTAAGTTCCCAGACAAGAGACACAGAAGAAAAGCGCCAGTCTCTAGAGTAAAAGAGCTGGTGTGGGAAACAGCTTATCTCACTTTGTTCCTCTGGCTTCAATCTGTGGGGCCAGGAAGGCTATGTCAAGAGAGCCATGCACAAGGACTGGCCTCTCCAAGAGCTGGTGGGAGGGGGATGGCAGCCCAGGCCTGTGGGCCCCACTTGGGCCTTGTGCTGTGGGGGGGTTCAAGGAGCCTTTCACACCTGCCTGCAGAGCCAGCAGGCAGAGCCAGCAATGAAGATCTATGTCAGAGAAAAAGAAAGTACACATACTGAAAAGGTCAGATAGGAGAAGAACAGCGGCAGGAAGCTGGGAAGAGCAGGCCAGTGATGAAGGACGGGGACCCACACGGGTGGGGACAGGCGGGCAAGGGGGTTGGAAGGGCTTGTTCTCAGAGAGTGAGTGGAGAAAGGGGTGGGTAAGCGTCAGGAGAGGGAGGTTGCTGTGGTCTGTGGTAAAGATGACTGCAGTGGACAGAGGGTGTGTTGAGGTTACTACATCAAGCAACAATCTCGAAAAATGAGAGGAGGGAAGTCCCCAAGGCCAGTGGGAAGAGAGGGCTGGGGTCCCCCGGCAGGGGTTGGGAACATGGCTTCTTACCGGGCTCTTGAGTGTGTTCTATGTGGATTCCTGAGGCTCATGCCCTAGAGCCCCCATCTTGGTGTTTTGGGGACTACTTAAGAGTGTCCAGACCCAACAATGAGAGCTGGTCACGTGTCAGCAGCATGGATCTAACGATGTCCAATGAGGACTTCTTCCCTCCTGATTTCCCACTGACATTGGTCCTAACAGCCATTTGACCCCCAGTTTCTGGGATCTTCCAAAGCCCAAACGTCTATGTGGCTCCATTTCTTTTGGCACCAAAAG
This sequence comes from Eumetopias jubatus, assembly GCF_037043125.1. NCBI lineage: Eukaryota > Metazoa > Chordata > Mammalia > Carnivora > Otariidae > Eumetopias > Eumetopias jubatus. Next base: position 124,823,779 of record NW_028274813.1, read on the forward strand.
AACCAGAAAGAATGATCTTCTGATCTGAGACACCATGTAAGTGTGGCTGATGACGTTACCTCTGCCCTAGAAGCAGCTTGGAGCGTGAGGAACTTGGATAGACCTAGTTGGAGCCACCAAGCCCATGGAGGGGTTCCAGGGTCAGGTGGGGCACCAAGCCTTCCACTGATTCCCACTTTTTCTTTGTTTTGTTTTGTTTTTGGTGGAATTACAGGGTAGGGGGAGGTTCAGGAGACAGGCCAGGAAACCACCGGCCAGCGCATTGAACATCTGGTGTGGGGGAACTCTTGGAAGTCAGCTCAGAGGATGTGGGGAAACACCTGGCAGAGTGCGCGGGCTGTGGCAGGGGAGGCTCGGATCCGGGATGGTGGAGGCCGTGCGGAACAAATCTGCTGGCTGCGCCCAGCCCAGGCTGCCCACGCCAAGGGCCGGCCTGGTGGGGCCCCAGGGGCTCTGGCCTCTGACCTTGAACCCATCAGAGACAAGGCCGAAGAGAGGGAGGACCAGAGCAGGAGGCTTGGAGAGGGGGAGGAGCCTGGCAGACGCCTCAGCTCTGGGAGTGGGAACTGGAAATGGGAACATCCCCTTGGAAAGGGCCCAGCCGCTGAGTCCCCAGGCCCCCAACAGCCTCTTCTGTCTGTGGAGGTGGGCTTCAGGGCTCTCCAGCAGTCTGGTAGAAGAGGTGTGGTCAGGTGAAGGGAGGTCTGGCCACCAATCACGAGTTGGGCTTGTGGTGAGCCAGCAGCAAAGAGCATTCTGTGCTGGGGGGTGCTAGGAAGGAGGCATGTGGGTGCTGAGCTGAGCTGGGAAGACTGAGGAAGCTGTCAGCCTCTGGGGCAGGGGGAGGATGTGGGGATTAAGCAGGTGAAGTTTGTCACCACAACCCCCCCCACCCCCCGGTGTGGCTGGGGGAAGACAGGAAGCAGGGGGTCCAGAGCCGCCGGAGAGGAGTCTCCTGCGTAGGTATGTCCTAGAAGATGCCAGTTATGTCCTGAGTCTCAGCCCTGCATGGAGGAAAGAGGAGTCTTTCTTGAAAGACCCCGAGGGCCCCGTAAGGGGATATGCATTTCTAAATTCCCGAGTCTGGGTGTCCTGCCTTTCCTTCCCATGAGAACCCCAGCTCCCCCTCTCTCTGGTGACTGAGCTCTACCTCCTGCTTTAGGCAGAATTGAAGTTGACCTTTCCTAAAGAAAGGCCTCCCAGGATCCTAAGACAGGGTCCCATGTCCTCAACTGGGTTACCTGCTCATTTCCTAGCGTTGTCTAAACTAAAATCTTCATTGAGTTTCTTGCTGGAGGAAGGAAGGAGAGCAAACACACTTCTTCAGGCCACGAGACAACAGCCCCCTTTGGCAGCTGGTGAATGTGGGAGATCTAAGGGCTGGGCCTGTGCCCGCAAATAACCCAGGGTTCTGTGTCTCAATATACCCAGGGTATATTGCAAACAAGTCTCTCAGTGGCCTTTGCTAATGTCATTCCCTGTCTCCAGTGAGGTAGCAAACGTATGCTGAGCTTGTTTTCTGTGCACTACCTGGGGTGAGCTGAGTTTATGTAGGGGAAAAGCAAAGTAGGCAGAGGGGGTCCCAGGACATCTGTTTCTGCACTAGGCATAGACAGGCTGGGGGCACAATGAGATCTTGAAGAAGATCAGGAGATCTTATGGAGAACGTGGGATCAGGGTTGCTCTTGGGGCATGGGCTGATTTCTCCTAGTGGAAGCTGGAGAAGGGTAACCAGATGGAAGAATGGTGGGGGTAAAAACGCACCAGCATGAATCCATGAGGGGAGCTCAGAGGACAGTGAACGAGCAGTCCCTCCATCTGTCAGACCTATTTTTTGTATTTATGCAGGGAATTTATGAGGGAAAAACGCCTGGGGATTTGCGCCAGGTTAGCAGAGTTCTCAAATAGCATACCAGAGACCCCCCTGAAGACACTGATGCTATTGGGCTAATGTGTTGTTCTAAGCATTCAACACCTGTGTCATTTAAAAATACCACAAGGTCATGCAATAGGCCCCCCCCCCTTTTTTTTTTGCTATCTCCATTTTACAGGTGAGGAAATTAAGGATCAGAGAGATTAAGTAACCAGAGAAAATCATGGAAGGTTTAAGTAGGGAGCAAGTGGGAGGAAGACACTGGCATGTTCCTTTGTGAAGCTTTGTAGCCATTATTATACATATTTATACCTTTCAGACATGTTACTGAACCCTCATGACAGAGTTTCACTGAACCCTCATGACAATGGGTGGGGTATTTTCTTAATTTCACTCATGAAAACACTGAAGCGTGAGCCCTGCTTAGAAAATTGCCCAGTTCTGTCTCCGAAGATGTATTGTTGAACGTGAATTCCTACCCGGTTGTGCCTCATCCCAAAGCTATGTTCTGGCTCTTGATACTCGTGCCTATTTACACGAAGGCCCCCTTCTTGTCCCTTTCTTCTTCTTTTTGAATTTGTTTTTGTGCATTTGGATATATTGTTGCCTCTGCCTATACAAACCTTAAAATGCCCATTCCTTCCCCTCCGCCTGAAGGGGTTCAGTTTCCTACTGGATCTAGGGGAGCTGGTAGTCTTCAAGTCTGACGGCATGTTCCGTGAGTGGGTGACTGCTCCCCTGGTCCTCCTCTGGTTCACCCGGTAGTTCTTCCAGGCATTTCTGTCTCCTGACCTCAAGTTGTCTATGTGCAGGTGCATCCTCACAACTCCATGGTGCCCGGCCGTCTGTGTCTTGGCTTCGAGCTGCAGAGCTGGAAGTTACACCCTTGAACACATTCTGCTCTGTGTTTGCTGGTAAAAAGCCATAGTGTCCCAGGATGGACTTGGGGGACAGAGTTAGATGCCAGGGTTGAGAGCACAAAGCAGCATCCCCGGGGAGCTGCTGTCGAAGGGCCTCTGGGGAGACCAAGATGCAGGACGAGCCCCTTGTGTGGGCATTTGGAGCGAGAGTTTGTCACCGTCAAGTTGGAAAGAAAACATCCAGGCCAGAGGAGGGGGAGAGAATGGGAAGCCAGGCAAGTTGCTGGAGGGACCGATTTCCAGTTGGAGCCTGAGCTTCATCTTTCAGCACCTAGCTGCTCAATTCCAGATGCTTTCCTTGGGGAGTTCTTTTGCTCTTTACTCTCGGCTCAGGCAGTCAATGCTTAATGAGAGCCAGAGGGGTCCTGTCACCGTGGGAAGGGCCAACGAGACCTATAGATGAAGGAAGTAGCTACAGAAGGCAGGGTGGGTGAGGGAGGCTCTGGGTGTCGGTAAGTGCCCGAGCTCCTGGGTCGAGCTCCAAGGGGTAGCACTTGGGGGCAGGGACACATCTGAACTTCCCTCTCACTCTCTGAACTTCTCGTGTTGGGAAACGTGAGCTGGAAATCACCCCAGAACAGACAGTCCTCTGCTGATCCTCTCTCCACCGCTTCCAGAAACAGCAGGGTGTCTTATTTATTTATTCATCTCGGTGGGAACACGGCGTCTCGGAGTCCTAGCCCGTTACCCCGAGCCTCGGGGCGCACACATGCCCCCGAGTGGAGACCTGGTGTGTGTCGAGTTTTGTCACAGGAGACCGCAGATGCGTTCTGTTAAGAAGACCGGGTGCTGGGAGGGAGGCTCAGGATGTGGGTCTCAGAACTGTCCTGCTTCGATGTGGTCCTGGTTCCTGGGGCCAGTCTTGGAGCCAGGACATCAATAAGGCTGCTCTTTGGAACTTTCTGGATCCTTTCCCGTTCTCACTCATCTTTCCTTTCTTTTTACTGCTCCCTCAGCCTCCCTTCTTCCTCCCTCTCTGTAGAGTTCTTCTCGCTCAAGTCCCTAGCAGTGATTCAGAGGGCATTCTCATCCCTTCGTTCACTCGTCGAGTATTTAGTGAGGACCAGCTGCGTGCTGTGCCCTGTGCCGGGGCCCAGTGTACGGACTTAACAACACACATCATGCGTGGGTCTCCGACTTGAGCACCTGCCAGCCCCCTTTGGCAAGACCTCGAACTGGGCAGGGGAGCCCCAATCCAGCTAAAGGAGCCTTGGGATGGGACCTAGACTGGCCAGCAGCCACCTCAGGACCCGAGTCAGCCTCACCCCGGGACAGCCACAGCTGCAGACGGTGGGGTCCTTTTCTCTACCATTGTTACCCCCCATTTGGTGAGTAACGGGGGGCTTGTGCTAAATTCCAGACCTCCACGAACCATTCTGCCGCATTCCTCTTTGGCTCTCCAGCCTCTGAAATGTCTTCTCTTAGAAAGATCCTTGACGTGGACTCAGGCGGTCCTCTCATTTTCCTTGCCCACGAATCATCCAGGGATTGCTTGGCAAGAGAGGTTTACTGGGATGGGCCAGCCACGCTCCGCTCCTCCGTCCACAGGGAGGACTGACCGTGTCGGTTGCAGGCCACAGCTGGCCAGGGCTTACCTGCTTCTGCTCTTGGGTAATACCCGAGGGGCAATGAGTTCTAGTTGCTCTGCCACCTGTCGGCCGGAGGCCAGATGCAGCTGCTGGGGCCGTGAGGAGCAGGGAGGAGGGCGCGTCTCGAAGGGCAGGCAGAAATTCCTAGCTCCAGCAAAAGCAGGAGTCCTGCCCTCTCTCGGCAGTCTCCCCCCCCCTCCCCCCCCCGCCGCCAAGACTCAGAGCTGGCCGTCTGTCTCCCTCCTGCCACTTCAAACACCCACAGTTGGAGCTCCGGGAATGTTATTCTTCCTTTTAAAGACATTCCATTTCATGTGTAATTAAATGTGTGGTATTGAATTGATGTTTTCTTCTGAGCATTTTTGGCAGCCCGAGACCCTCAGGTCTGGCTAGTGCAAAGAAAACACACACTTCTCCGAGATCCTCCCTTCTTCTCTTCTTCCCTCTTCCCCCAACTTTCCTGCCAAGACTCTCTCCCCCCTTCTAGCACATAGGACTCACCTCGTAGTGTGAGAGCCCCGAGGCTGGAGAGACCCTCTCTTGTTCTGTGAGGCACTGGGGCCTTGCATTTGTACCTCTGGTGCCATCCTCATTTCCAGAAGCCATCCTTGCTGCTCCTGTTGAGCTCGGGGGGTGATGACCCACTGTGGCAGGAACGGGTTCCGTTGGAAATGATTCTCTCCCCATCCTCATGGATACGATTGGTTTCCACCGGGTGCTGTTGCCGGTTCCGAAAGCAGCGCCCTCCCTGGGGGTGGGAGGGGCAGAGGCTAGGGGGCTGTCGTGAGTGACGGGGGGCCAGGGTGGCCCAGCCTGCTTGGACTCTAGAGTCTGAGGGGCCACCTCTCACCACTGGGTGACCTTGAGCAAATTGCTTCATCACCTTGAACTTCAGCAGGACGTTGTGTTTAAGACAGCTGTGAGGACAAAGGAAACGAGGCGTGTTGAGCACTTAGCATGGTGCCTGGCTCCGGGGATGTGCCCTCTCGATGGGACTTAATTTGTATTATTAACAAGTGCATCAGGGGATGACAAGAAGCTCAAAGAGATGAGCACAGAGTAAGATGGAGGCACTGGGAGAAAGACCTGAGATGTCTCCACAATGAGGCTGGGACCGACTTAGGCGCTGGGTCGGACAGCAGGCCGGGTGGGCAGGGAAGGCAGGGTGGCCAGGAGAGCCCATCAAGCCTCAGCTAAGAGAGCACCCAGCCAGCCCTGAGGGATGCTGGGAGGCCCTGCTTCTGAGTCCCTTAGGAGAACTCAGGGAGGGACGGTCTCTGTGCTGCCCGCATGCCTGGCCTCCTACGACAATCGTCAGCCAAAGCATGGAGGGGGCCCGTGGACTTCTGTGAGGACATCCTGGGTCTGCCTGATGGAGCATGCCAGCTTTGGGGCACCGACTTTGCTGCCTGACACAAAGCAGAGTCAGGACCACCATTATTTATAACCACCGACCCTGGGACATCTGGTTGTTGGGTTCTCTTCCTCCTGATCAATAGTAATCTTTAGTAGGTGGCTGTCTCTGCCTTCGATGTCTTTATTCCACTGTCTGACCAGCCTCCTCCCGCAAACGGTTTTGGACTCTGTAGAGGGTGGAGGTTGGACATCGCGGTGGCAGGCATGGACAGGCTGCCGGGAGCACCCGCCTCGAGTCGGCGCCGGCTCCCCCCCTTCCCCCCCGCCCCGGAGCAGCCTCAGCCATTTATTACAGGAGAATATCTCGACCCCTCTTCAGGTTTCTTTCCAAGTCACTCTTTGGTTTGCAGTAGACTGAGCTCTTGGGTAAAATAAAAATCCTGTAGATGGGAAGGAACACACTTGTATTTAATGTCCGTTATGTGTTGGAGAGTCCTGATGACCTCTAGTATCCGGAAAGCGTGCATCTGCCCTCCTGACAACTCTGCCGGACAGATAGTCACGTACCCATTCTACAGATAAGGAACTACGGCCCGAGGGTGGATGCGGCAGTGAGCGGCACGGTCAGGGTTCAAATACAGACCTCTTTTCCCCAGGCCTTCCATTTCTCAGCCACCCCGTTTCTCGTGGGTTTTATGCTTCCTCTTCCTGCCCGGTCAGCAGCACGGACAGTTTCTGGCTGGCTCATCCCTGTTTTCCCAGAACATGGAGGTGAGGCTGACAGTCAGCGGTCACTGACGTCTCCAGCCACGTCTGTCCCGCAGACCCGTGCAGGTCGCAGAAGGCGCTGGGCGGGGCAGCTCAGGTGAACACGGAGAAGATGAGGGGGGATGACCACAGCCTGCCCGCTGAGCTCTGCGGGCTCGGAGGTCTTCTGTACGGAGGCGGCTGCGACCTCCTTGGGTTAGTGATTCTGCCCTAGGTCCTCCCTGCAAGACCTCGCAGAAGTGAATCCCGTACAGTCCTCGGTACAGAGGAAAATTCATGGAGCAGTAACCGAAACAGAAATTGTCATTCTGTTTCGTCTGAGGAACCAGTTGTCCTGCGGGAAAGAGAAACCCTACGGAGGGCTTCCTCTGGCAGAGCCCAAGTGGGGGCTGTGTCGACGGAAGGAGCAAGGGAAGAGTCGGGATAGAAAGTCCCAGGAGCCCTGTGTCATCTCCCAAAGACCGCTCCTCCTGGGCACTGGCCCCTGGCTCTCTGCAGCTGCCCCTCCTCCCTAGAGACGGGGAGGTGTTCCCACGGCCTGGGCCGTGAATCCCTCTCCCTCCTCGTCCCCTGCCAGTGTCCTGGCGTCTGAGCCCTGTGACCCAGACTCTGCTGGGCCAGCCAGCCAGGCAGTAAAGGGAGATTGATGCCCTCTCCTCCTAGGAGAATCCATCACTTTTTGGCATGCGGGTCAAATGGCTTCACCAGAGACAGCTCTGTGCAGCACTGTGTGAGCTAAAAATAAGCACAAGAAAGGGCCCAAATAGACAAGAGGACGTCAGAAATGAGGATGGCCCACTCCAGCCGCCCGCCTGGGCCTGTGCAGCGCCCTTTCCTCCCACACTGTTCCCCTCCCACCGCCCTCCCCTGGGGCCTCTGGGAAGGTAAGAGAAGTCAGACAAGCTGGAAGAAGGGGAAGATGGAGGGGTGACCTTCTGTGGACAGAACGGTCTTCGTGGCCACAGAGAAGGGGAGGACGGAAGAAAGGCCATCTGAGGAATGGAAGGAACGTGAGCTCGGGAGCCATAGAAAGGAGAGAAGACTTCCTTGGCCATGCTCTGGCCCTGTGAACTTTGGAGAGTTAGCCCTGCCTCCATTTCTTCATCTGTGAAAGGGGCACAATAACCCTTGTCTCTCCTGGTTATCAGAAGTGAATGTTGACCAAGGGGAAGAATTGGTCACAGATTCCCTTCCCTTTGCCCTGCTTCTTCCTACTTAGGTTCGGGGATAACCAGCTGCTGGGATGGTGTTTGGGAGGCTAGAGTCTTGTTGGTACATGGGGCTGTCCACATGCAAGTGACTCGCCTTAATGCGTCTGGCGCACACCCAGCCTCTCTCCACTGAAGCCCCCCGTTTGCTGAGCTTCTCATCCCCAGGACCGGCGGGATGTTCTCCCCTGGGGGAGGATTTATGGTGGAATGGAATCTATATTTATTTTCCATCCCTCCCGCCGCCCTTTCTCGATCTCGCTGCCCCCTTTGTGGACTAAGCTCAGGTATTGCTCTCAAAATACTTCTCCCTGAAGACAACTAGGGTGAGCCAGGCCTATTTTATTCTGAGCCACTGGGTGTTTTCGAGTCTCTGAAAAAGATCCTTTTGCTAATTTGGGGAAGACACTTTGGTCCATGGGAGGCTTCTGCTTTGTGCTTGCGGAGAGCAGCAAAGTTCCCAGGAACGTGGTCCCCTGCACCCCCACGGCCGCATTCAAGGCTCTCAAGCCCTGGGGCACGGAGGGAGGGATGAGAAATGGCTCCCTGTTTGCTGCCTCCACTTGACTTGTCTGAACCTTTCCGGGCCTGTGATTCCCACCGCTGAGGGAGGGAGGAGAGCTAGAGGGTTCTAGGACGTGGCCCAAGCCTGACGTCTGTTCAGCGGGCTGAGAGTGCGCTCTCCATGGAGTTCCCCTGTCCCTCTGTCCTCACTCTGCTGTCACGGCAGCTGAGAATGAGAGAGCTCAGGGGGCTGGCGAGGTCGCTCAGCCCAGAGTTGGACTGAGGGATCCAGGAATTTATATACTGTTGCTTTGCTCTTGTGGGGATGTGTGCAGCATGTAAGAAGATGAGAGAGGTATGATCTTCATTGCGTGGATGAGCAGTTGAGGCCCTGAGAGGGACCTTGACTCAGCCTAGGCTGTGCAACTAGGTGGGGCGGCGGAGCCCCCAGTAAGTCTAGGATTGCAGGCCTTCAGGTGGCGAGAAAGGAATAAAACATCTGTGGGCATGGGACTGTCTGTTAAGAGCTGGCTAATTCCTCCCCTACCAATGTTCATCCTGTTCCAGTGGTTCTCGAGGTGGGGTGCCCAGATCAGCAGTGTCAGCATCACTTGGGAACTTGCTAGAAAGACAGTTCTCAGGCCCCAACCTGGACCTAGTGAATGGGAATCTCTGGGAGGAGGGCCCAGCACTGTGTTTTAACAAGCCTTCTAGATGATTCTGTTGCAGCTCAAGTTTGAGAACGACACTGCCCTCTTCCAGTGCCGAGGGAGGCTGGTGTTGGGGCAGGGTCTAGGGCCAAAGGGGGCTTGTCCCTTTGTGGTTCGGCTACTCTGGCATGTCCTGATGCTCTGGATTCCAGTCCCATTTCAGCCCCCAGGGGTGGACTTCCGACTTGGCCCTTGTTTCCCTTTCTTGTAAAATAATATCCGCAATGATGCAAACACCAAAACATGCTGACATTTTAGAAGACTTGAGGAATTCTAAACCTTCAGATAAACAGCTCATGTGGTAGGTAAGTAGAACTTGTATTATCCTCCCACACCCATTTTACAGACAAGGAGACTGAGTCCTAAGATGTTTTGTGAGGTGCCCCAGCCCATGCTGTGTGGAGGACCCGAGTCTGGATCCGGGTGCCCCTGACTTCTCATTCCTCTCCAGTCCCTGCGTGTTCAGAGGTGGGGACTTGGCCTCGTAAGGCTGCCTTCTCAGCCCATCTGCGCTCCGCGGCTGCCCCAGGACGCTCACCTTGTAGGACCCCGTGCGTCATCACTGGTCACCTGGGAATAATTATGCAGCGAAGAGCAGATGGCCTCCCCCGAGAGGTCCTGACCTCCCATTTTCTCTCAGTGGGAGACTCTTTAGCCTTCCCTTTCAAGGCCAACAAATCCCGTTCCTCAGAGGCTAAGAAATAGTGAGGCAGGGTGTAGAGAAGGCAACCGATGTTTAATTTGCTTGTTGTAAAGACTGGGGCAAAGCCCTGCTGTGTGTGACCCCCAGCTGGCTGTCACATGGCCCGTGAGGAGCAGCCTGGGAGCAGCGCTGGGAGCCTGCAGGTCTGTCTCGCTGGGGAGGAGAGAAAACAGGTCTGCAAATGCTTTCTCCTACAGATCCTCCCCGACAGGTCATCTGGGACACGGTGGGGAGACCATGAACTCTGGTAGAAAAAACAAACAAACAAACAAACAAACAAACAAAAGATTTATAGAGTTTACTCTGGAAGGAATTCCCAAGTCAACCCAAACACCAAAGCCTTGCAGCCACACCTGTCTGTTCCTGTTGCCTGTCTCCTCGCTCATGGGGACGGTCGGCCTGCCACGGTCCTCCGTCTTCAGTTTTTGACAAGGTCCTGTGAGACAGTCCCCTTTCCCGGCTCTGCAACGCCCTTCGTAACATTCCTACAGGTGGGCAGTGGGCGTCTGCCCATTGCACAATGGGAGGGTCAGTGAGCATCTCCAGGCTTGCTCCTTTCATCACCAACCACTGCTGGTACTCTTCCTCCGACAGCAATCTTTCCAAACGGGGAGGGGAGGGGGACGGCTGAGGTCACATCCTTGCCTTTTCCTGGCAGACGGACTTTAATAGGCTTGCTGAGGTGGTGGCAACCCTTCTCTGCATAGACCGTGCTTCCGGGGTGCTCTCTGGACTTGGCTTTCAGGATCGCAGTGGTCTTTCAGAGGAGCGGGATTTGTCAAGTAGAGGCTCCCCCCGGATAATTTTAGCTCCCACTTAGTCGTCTCCACCACAAACCAGGCCCTGTGCTAGGACGCTTACAGCTACTCTCGTATGACAAGAGCCCGTGTGTGTCTGTGCGTGCATCTGTGTGTGCGTGTGTGGCCCGTGTGTGTCTGTGCGTGCACCTGTGTGTGCGTGTGTGGCCCGTGTGTGTCTGTGCGTGCATCTGTGTGTGCGTGTGTGTCGTTAGATTGTCCCAGGTGCTGGGCCAAAGTCTTCAAGTGGGCTCTCTCATTTAATCATCACAAGAATTCAGCAAGGAAGGTATGGATGGATGTTAATCCCATTTTACAGATGAGGACATTGAGGCTCTGGGATGAAATCACTTTCCCAAGCTCAAAAAAACCAGCAAGGATGTGGTGGGGCCGGGATTCACACCTCACTAATTCAAAGTGCAGTCCTTGGGCCCGCGGCACACAGGCGTCCCCAGAGAGTTTGTTAGAAGTGCAGATTCTCAGACCTGCTGAGTCAGAACCCGCACGATGCCCAGAGCCGTTGAGACTGCCATGTGCATACACGCTGTCCAGCAACTATAGCTAGTTATTCCATAATCCTGTGTGTTAACTCCTGTGGACTCTTGTTTTCCAGCTGAGGCAGCTGTAATGTAGACAGGTTAGGGGTGAGTCAGGGGCAGAACCGAGACTGATTTGGTTCTGGGTCGGACTCACACCACAACGCAATGCCGTCTTTCATGAGTGAGTCGGGGTTCATGGCCAAGTCTGCCTCTCTGTGCCGCGGACTCAGAAGCAGCACTCCCTGCTGTGATGAGGACAGGTACCTCGAACTGATGGGCTGCTCTCCCCTCTGTCCCCCTCCTACAGATGTGCAGCACATTAAGAGGAGGGACATCGTCCTGAAGCGGGAACTGGGCGAGGGAGCCTTTGGGAAGGTCTTCCTGGCCGAGTGCTACAACCTCAGCCCGACCAAGGACAAGATGCTCGTGGCCGTGAAGGTAACTCCCAGAGGTTTGCAGGCACCGGGAATGGGGAGGGGTGGCTGGGGGCCGGGGAGCAGGAAGGAGAGGCTCGCTCTGTTCTGGGTGTGAACTGGCGTTGTCGATGCAATCGGGCCCTTGCTCAGAGGTCAGTGACGTTTCCTCTGGCTTCCGAGGGCCAGAGCTGAGGCACCTAAGGGGGCTGGGGGGTGGGTTGCAGCTGGAGGAGCCAGTTTGCTGGTGAAAGAGCCTGGCTCCTTCCCATCCCCAGATGCCTGGAAAGTCACTTGACATTTCTCAGGAACAGAGTTGAATGAGGGGTGGGCGGCTCAAGGGCAGCAGACATCCCTGGGAACAGAAGGAGGAGGGTGGGGAGGGTCAGCTACTAAGCACAGGGAGACTAGTGAGTGAAGTTGGAAACATTTCTTATAGCCCCCCTGGGATCCGAGTTCAGAGCCCAAGGGACAGCATGCCTGAGGGTTACTGCCTCCTGGCAGCCACTTCATTGGGCCCAGTAACCCCAGGTCTTCTGTCTTGCTGAGCCAGCTGGGCCGATCTGCAGCTGGAGCTGAAATGCATGGGGCAGTAGTTCCACGCTACCACTTCCTTACCCCCATACTTCAGCCCGTAGGGAACAGCTTCTCCTGAAAACCAGCGTTGGACAAATCATTGAACATCATTTGTACAGAAAAGAGCCAAGGAGCCCCTCGCGGGCACCTGCAGGTCTCAGTGGCCTCCATGGGTGCCGCAGGAATGCTTCTGAGGGCAGTGTGTGAATTCTGCTTGCTGTTCTGGGCTGAGAGCAGGGGATACTGCTCCCCACTGAGGACACTCACCTGGACCTCAAAAGAGTCTCTCCCTTAACACTGAGGGCTCTAACCCCACCATCTCATGATGACCGTTCCCTGCGTCCCTGACTTTTGGGTCTGTGTATTCATAGTCTTTTATTTTTTTTTAAAGATTTTATTTATTTATTTATTGGAGAGAGAGAGCATGAGCAGGGGGGAGAGGCAGAGGGAAAAACAGACTCCCTGCTGAGCAAGGAGCCCGATGCAGGACTCGACCCCAGGACCCTGAGGTCGTGACCTGAGCCGAAGGCAGACACTTAACCGACTAAGCCACGCAGGCGCCCCTGTATATTCTTTGTCTCGTGTGTCTGCCGGTTGTGTCTGTCCAAAGATGGCAGATGACAGCTTCCACGGATGCTGTTTAGCCCCCAGGCATAGTGGAAGTCATCAGAGAGCCTGCGTGGGAGGCCCAGGCCTGCCACTGATGAGCTTTGTGATCTTGCACGGGACCCTTTACCTCTTTGGCCCTCAGTTTCTTTATCTGTATAATGGGAAATATAATATTTCCTCCTTAAAACATTGGCGATTAAATCACATAACTGATGTAAAATCCTTAGTACATCGCTTGGGACACAGTAAATGCTCAATCAAGAGTAGTTGCTACTTGGTTTTATTACCATCGTTATTCTCGATATTGGTTTTATTGAATGTGCTTAGATAAGTGATGAACGACCTGCCAAGATTGCACTGACCATCTAGGATAGGGGTGCTCAACTTTTTCTCTTAAAGGGCCAGATAGTAAATATCTTAGGCGTTGAGGGCCATATGCTGTCCATTACTATGCTCAACTCTGCCCAAGAAGTAGGAAAGCAGCATAAACAATAGGTAAACTGATGGTAGGCCATTTTCTAATATATATATATATTTTACAAAAATAGGTGTTGTCTGCCAACCCACGATCTGGAAAATAAATAAGGAACTAGAGTATTTCCTCCGTGAAGGCTGATCATCATTATTGCTAGGCAGCCTGAGAATAAACTTGCTCAGTGTGCCTCCATAGACACGGGATGGTCAGATGAGCGAGGATGTCTTTAAAATGGCTTGAACCAGGGAAGTGGAAAGATTTCTAATTTCGTCCCCAAAGAATCTGCACTTCCCTGAAACTTTTAATTTATAGGGTGACACGAATCCACTGGGCATTCCAGCATCCCTCTGGGGACTGGTAAATGAAATGGACATTTTTGTGCTTTGAGCAGGAAATGGAATGATGGCCCCAAACCTTGGGAAATGTTTCTCGCCGAGCAGTCGGGGGTTAAGGGACAGTACCAGATCGGATAATACAGAAAATGTGTTTCTCTTTTCGTCCTTTTAAGAGGGTTTTCTTCTCTCCTTGAGTCTGGGAACCTGGAGGAGATGAGTGCCCTGAGATTATACACCATTTGCTGCCCAGGGGATCCACCAAGACACCATTCCCTGGAGAAGACACTCATCTCCTCTGGAGAAGGGCCGGGAAATGGTGTTTTCTGCTTCTTCTCCTCTTCAGATTTTACTCCTTCGTGCAGGCTCCTTCCTCTTGAGTTTGTGCTCATATTGGTGCAGGGTAATTGTGGACTTTCAGAGAACACATCCAAGTATAACCCAAAGTTAGGTTTTCCCAAAATTGTGGTTTCAAGTCAATTGGCAAGAATTTTTTTGCCCAGTGGGTGCCATGGGGGAGAGGGAGAGACATCACGGCCTCTGTTCTGAAGATGCTTGCAGTCTGCTGGGGAGACAAAAGGACACCCCGGAAGGAAAGAGAGCAGGACAAGACGGAGCATGGTTTGGACACGTGGGTGGTGTGAGACTGACGTTAAAACCACGCGATTCATATTTTAAAATCGGTGATACCATTCTGGAATAGTCCCTTGACAGAGAATACACTTGTTCACAAGATCTCAGAGGGTCTCCTCTGATAGCCAAATAGCTGATGGGGGAATGAGAAAGGGGTCCGACCTAATTCATCACCGGAAAAATGCATATTGAACCATAATGAGACGCCAGTGAGCACCAAGCAGAATGGCTCAATGGTGATGATCATACCAAATGCTGACAAAAACAGGGGGCAACTGCAGTTCTCCTCCTCTGCTGGTGGGAAGGTAAAGTGGTATAATCGTTTTGAAAAACAGTTTGGTATTCTAGAACATTACCATACTGTGTGACCTAGCACGTCTACTTCTAGACCTATATCCACTAGGTATCCATCTTTCTTTCTATCATCCATCCATCCATCCATCCACCTACCTACCTATCTACCCACCTACCCACCCATCCACCTACCCACCCATCTTTTTCTTTTCTTTTCTTTCTTTTTCTTTCTTCCTTCCTTCCTTCCTTCCTTCCTTCCTTCCTTCCTTCTTTCCTTTCCTTTCTTTCTTTCTTTCTTTCTTTCTTTCTTTCTTTCTTTCTTTCTTTCTTTCTTTCTTTCTTTCTTTCTTTCTTTCTTTCTTTCTTTCTTTCTTTCTTTCTTCTTTCTTTCTTTCTCTTTCTCTCTCCCTTCCTTCCTTCCTTCTTTCTCTTCTTTCCTTCCTATTATCTATCTAGAGACATGTCTAATAATGTTCATAAAGCATTATTTACAACAGCCCAAAACTGGAAACAGCCCCAAATGTCCCTCAATAGCAACATGGATAAGTAAATGTGGTATGTTCATACAATGGGAAACTATTCACCAAGGAAAATGAGTGATCTATAGCTACATGTAATAATAAAGAATCTCAAAAACACCATATTGAATAAAAAAAGACAGATACAGAGAAAAAACATATATATCTCATCACCATCACCATATATATATATATAATACATATAATATATATATAATGTTATATATATGATCACACTTATTTAAAGTTTAAAAGACAGGTAAAACTGAACTCTAGTGGTTAGGGATTTATATTTAGGTAGTAAAAACAGTTTTACAAAAGCAAGATCGTGAACTCTGTTAAGTTAGTATAGTGGTTCCCTTTCGGGTGAGAGAGGGAATATTAGAGGGGTGGGGCATGGGGTGGGGGTACTTCTGGGGGGCTGGCAGTGTTTTATTTTCTCCTTACGTTGAGGATACACTGATGTTAGCTTTGTAATAGTTCAGCGTGCTATAAAAGATTTTTCTTTCAAAGATTGATCATATTCTTAAAAATATGCTTAATTTATTCATCCCATAAATATTTATTGAGCACTTACTATGTGCCTGGCCCTGCGTGAGGCACTGGGGATGGAGGAGGCAAGGGGACACCCAGGCCCATGTAGCTCACATCTCAGAATCCTAGAACCTTAGAGCCCCGAAAGGATAGATGAGGAGGGGGAAGAGGGGTGTTCAGGATGATGACCACAACATCTAACCGGGAGTGTTGATTATGGCCCCCCTGTAAGTAATGTGTGCGTGTTAATGTTTTGTTCTCACAAGCCACCCTCAGCGTCAGGTATGATCACTATCCCCATTTTATGGAAGTGGACACTGAGGCACAGAGAGAGGGGTCAAGCAATTCACCCAAGGTCCCACAACGAATCAGTGGTGGGGGCACTTCAGATCCAGGCAGCCCCTCTCCTTCACAGGTGAGGGCATGAGCCCCTCGTCTCTGCTTTTCCTGGTTCCCTCTGTCTCTCCGTGCTGTGTTCTGGTGAATCTCGGCATTGCTCCGAGTCATGAATTCTTCTTGTGGTTTTATCTAGTGTAGGGTTTGTCCTTTCTGTGGAGGCTTTTGCTTTAACTTCCGCGAACCATATAATCTACTTCCAAGATGTCTAATTGGTTCATGGTTTTATGCTTATCTTGACTTTATTTCTCCCTGTTTTGGCTGCGTACCTTGTTGTTGTTGTTGTTGTTGTTGTTGTTTTAAATAATTATTTCCTGACTGTCTTTGAGCGTTTACTTATTTTAACATCTCTATCAGCCTATTCCTATAAAATTAACTTTATCTGCAGGAAATTCATGTTGTGGTTATTGGTAATTTTTATCATTTGGCTCTAACATTCTATTTCTTCCAGTATGTATGAACTGCAGCTCTTGAGCTCCTTTTCGTTTGGAGAGTTGTTTCGTTTTTGTTTTGGGTGTTCATGATTTCCAGTGCCAGTTAGTTTACATTGGAATAGGCACTTAAAACATTTGTGAAACAATCTGAGTGCAGAATCTCAGATTTTTAGTATTTTCCCAGTTTCTTAAAAAATAGGTTTTCCTCTTATTCTTAACACTTTTTAACCACTGACCTTTAGCAGGTCTTTCTGAAGTCTTCACCTTAGTTTCCATAAAAACAGGCAACCTGGGGTGCCTGGGTGGCTCAGTGGTTAAGCGTCTGCCTTCGGCTCAGGTCATGATCCCGGGGTCCTGGGATCGAGCCCCGCATCGGGCTCCCTGCTCGGCGGGGAGTCTGCTTCTCCTTCTCCCTCGCTGCTCCCCCTGCTTGTGCTCTCTTGCTCCCTCTCAAATAAATTAAAAAAAAAAATCTTTAAAAAAAGAAAGATTTATTTATTTATTTTTGAGAGAGAGAGAGAGAGAGAGAGAGAGAGAGAGAGAAGCGAGCACAGAGGGTGGGGGAGGGGCAGAGAGAGCAGGACAGAGAAAATCCTAAGCAAAGTCCCTGCTGAGCACGGAGTCCAATTTAGGGCTTGATTCCATGACCCCAAGATCATGACCTGATTGAGCCAAAATCAATTGAGCCATTTGAGCCAAAATCAAGAATCGGACGTTTAACCAAGTGAGCCGCCAAGACGTCCCCCAAATTATCAGATCTTAAAAAAAAAAAAAAGAAAGAAAACCAGCCAATTCTTTGTACTCATATTTCACTGGTCTCTATGATGTTTCATTACATTAAGCCATGACATTAACAGATGAATCATAAATGATTTTGGGAAACAATCACAGCTGACCCTTGGCAAGCTCCCCTCTGGGAGAGAAGTATCTATCTGGGTATCCAACCATTATTCAGGGCATAATGGGTTTCAGTCAGGATGTTCCTGAGAGGTAACAGACAGTACCAGTTAATTTGGCCAGTCATGTGGATATAACTTGGTGCAGTTTTTTCTGACCAAAAGAATGCATGTGCAAAGGGCCTGAGGCAGGTAAAAGCTTGGTGGGTACCAAGGACAGAAAGACCAATGAGATCAAAGTGTAATGAGTGAAGGAGAGGAAGGGCATGGGAGGAAAGGAGGCAGAGAGAGATGGGGAGACCTGACATTTAGAGCCCATGACTGTTTTAAGGGGTTTGGATTTTATCCTAAAAACAATGGGAAACTAATGGCCAGTTGTAAACCAGGAAGCCAGATGAGAGCCACCTGGCTTGTGATAACTTACCCAGCTTCCTCTCTCGTAAAATCGTTTGGGAATGTCAACAAGGAGCAGTGACATTGGATTTTGAGAGAAAAGGAGAGAGACGATTTTTATACTTAAAAAGTGTAGATTGACATGCGTCTGTGCATGTTTGAATATTTAAAAATGTGAACATTTAGGAATGTGTGTATCTCTGCATATATTAAATGGGTTAAATCAGTATACTAATGAAATCTGAAACCAAACACTTTGAAACTTTTTTTTTTTTTTTTTTTTGAGAGATGGAGCGCGAGCAGGGGCGGGGCAGAGGGAGAGGGAGAGAGGACCTTAAGCAGGCTCATGCTCAGCGCGGAGCCCATTGTGGGGTTCAGTCTCACCATCCTGAGATCATGACCTGAGCCAAAATCAAGAGTTGGGCGCTGAGCCACCCAGGTGCCCCAAGAAATTCGAATGCTTTTGCCATCTGGACTGCTTCCCAGACGGCCCCACTGAAACCCAGGGCTGGGGTGAACATTAGATATGATGCACATAGAGAGGAAGATCAGAAAGTGCAATGTCCTCAAACTTTGGGGGAAAAGAAAGGAGATTCGGTGGGGGGCAGATTTCTTTGTTCTGTGGTTACTGCTCAAAGGACCTAGGGGAGCCTCCCGGGCTTCAGAGACCCTCTGGCGAGACCCGTCTCCCTGCAACAACAGGAGCTCACTGGTGCCCCTGACTGGTGATCCACTTTGAAGTTTCCCAGCCCCAAAGAAGGGGTTGACTGCGGATGCCACTGAGAAGGGTGCGGGAGCCTCTGAGCTGATTTTCCTCCTCATTAGTCTCCTCCTGTCATCTCTGTCCCAATTGCATCAATCCCTGGGAATTGGGACCACCTGCAGGCCTGGCCCCCAGATGCTGCACCTGACCCCTTGCCAATTACATAAGCACTTCAGGGTAGACCCAGGAGCTGGAAAACCCGGTGTGAAGGCAGAGAGAGAACTAGCAGCGGACAAGGCTGTGCAGAGACTGGGGGACAGTGGTTGCTGTGTGCCCCATCTCCCAAAAGAGGAACCCCTGTCTGCCTGGCAGTGTGGAGCGCCAGGCTTGGGCACACTGGCTGGCACTGCCTGAGAGCCAAGAACGGAAAAATCCCATGACTGCTATTGGCGTCCAGACAGTTCAAGAGAATGATTTACAGAGATGGAGAGAGGCCATTTGGCTGGCCCCAAATTTGATCTACTTTTCCCTCTCATAAATCCAGCATTCCCATAAATCTCTGTAGTCTTCCATCCCACCCATGCTGGGCTCCTCTTTTCTCCCCCCTCTTATTCTTCATAAAGATAAATCACTGGCACTCATCCTCTACCCACAGCCCAGGCCACACAGCTCAGGAGCTGGGTCGCAGCGAAGACCCCTCTCACCATGACTCTGCCTTCTCCCACGCATAGCAAGAAGCCTTTGCAAATGTCATTGTTCTGGCTGCACGTGGACACACAGCAGCATGCTCCTTTCTTAGTGGACAGCTTCCCTGAGAAGGCGGCCAGAGCCTAAGTGCAGAGCACATGAGCTCAGAGCTGGCAAAGTCAGCAACGGGCTGGACCGCCCACCTCCCTGCCAGGCTTAGTCAGCCCTACCTGTCCAGCATCCTCGCTGAGCCTGGCCCCTCTGCCTTACCTGGCCCTCTCCTCCACCCTTTCACACCGTAAAACGTCTGTGCCCCCCACTCCCTCGGGGACATGCCTAAGTGGCCAATTCATCTGGTAAATTAACTTAAGCAGGTGTGCCATCCAGGGAAGTGTCCCTGGGCTCCAGATTCAAGCCCTGGCTAGGGCATGGTCTCTGGGAAGTCATTTCCCCGTTCTGGACCTCGGTTTCCTCAGCTGTCATGTGGGAAAGCTGCATGAGATAAATCCCAGAATTTCTGTCAATGGTAGAATCATTTCATCAAATGCGTTTTCAGTGAACTCTCCAAAGTTTGAAAAGAGTGAAAGGTGGTGCCGGTCGACGTTGGAGTGGGTTTGATCTCTGGCTAGGAGACCATGGCCCTAGAGACATTGAGACTGAACTCTGGGGTCCCGGAGACGGCTGAGGTCCGGTTTAATGGTATGCTTCCATTTGAGATGTGTGAATGCGTCCTGACTACCAGACAGGGCTGGGCCTCAGTTTCTCCAATTCCATCAATAAGCAGGTGGAGGGAAGCTGGTGATATTTAGTGCTCAAAGTGCATCATCTCTAATGTGTGCTAGCGACTGATGGAGGTCTGATGGGCCCTACTAGATAGGATTTTTGCATATGCACATCCCTGCAGGGCTGTCGGCCAAGGCAGCCCTGTGGATTTCAGTTAATGCGCGTGGCTGAGGCAACAGAAATACCCCTGGCTGGCGAGGCCTTGCAGGAGTAACATGATCTACAGGGAGGTGGGTCAGCCTAAATCACCAAAAAGGCCAGATGCTTGGCAGAGAGGATGCAAACCAGTCCCACGCCTGTCTAGATTTTCACTAAGCTGAAAAGAGCGTGCCAACTTCACACTCACTCCCTCATGGCCTGGTGTTGTGTCTGGTGAGGTTACGAAACTGTGTTGGTTGAAGCAAGTGGCTGTTTGGCCCTGTTTGCCTTCTGACCTCGTGGGGGAGGGAGGGAAGCCTGAAATATGTGCACCCACCTGCCCAGACTGTGCCTCCTGCAGGACGCCCCCCCCCCACCGCCCCTTTACTGTTCACCCTCCTTCTGGCCTGCATAGCTGCATCCCTGTGGCAGGGCCCTGTCCACCAAGGTCCCTTAGATGTGCTCAGAGTCTTCTACTTCGGTCTCACCGTCCTCTTCTAGTGCTAGAGCATCCACACTCACGCCTGACACCCCTCCTGACTGCTCCTCTTCTGTTTGTCTTCCTGAACCCCAGTCTGATGTCTCCCACTCACCCTGGGCTCTCCCACGCCACAGGGGCTACACCGTGGCATTTTAGTGATCACAAGATGCCCACCTGCCCATCCTGCCCTGGGATTTTGCAGGACTTGACCCCATCCTGGTTCTCGGTGGATCCTAAGGCTGTTGCCCGTTCACTGCCGTTCCCGTAGCTGCAGGCCCCCCAGTGCCTCCTTCAGCTTCCTACTAGGAGGACACAGGCGCCTTCTAGAAGCAACATGTTGATGTTTCTCTGCGAATATACACTCCTTCACAATCTAAAATCAAGGAATAGAAAGGGCAAGAAGGCTTTATTATGCCTGATTTCTGGTAGGCTCTGGGCATAGGCTAATTTACAAAGTTGAAGCAACGGGGTGGTGGTTTTTCCACTGTTATTTTTAGCTGCAGGATCATTTCTTCAAGGAAAGCTTAGGGGATAGCGCCTTGGTCAGGCTTTCCACCTGCCCAGCCCCCTCCCTCCGCCATTCATGCGAAATCTCAGGGAGCAAAGGGCTCTGAGATGAACATGCATTGAGATCAGTGGCCAGTGGATGGGAGGTGGGGCACCAGAAAGCTGGCTTCAGTTTCTGCAAGGATGAGCAGGCTGAGGACAGAAGGAATCGGGCCCTGCTGTTGTGATGTCACCTCATGGTCTTTAAACCCTGATTAAAATCTGATTGGTTGGGGACCAGCTGTCTTTATCATGGGCAGGTTTCTTCCCAGGAGGGGAGCAGACGGGCCCTTGCCCTCTGGTTGCTAAAACCCATGTCCTGCATTGTTTCCAGGCCCTGAAGGATCCCACCCTGGCTGCCCGGAAGGATTTCCAGAGGGAGGCTGAGCTGCTCACTAACCTGCAGCACGAGCACATCGTCAAGTTCTATGGGGTGTGTGGTGATGGGGACCCGCTCATCATGGTCTTTGAGTACATGAAGCATGGAGACCTGAACAAGTTCCTCAGGTAAGCAAGGACTGCCCCCTCCAGTCCTGGCCCCCCCGCCAGCCCCGCTGAACCCCTGCAGTTCCCCTGGAGCCAGAAGTCACACGGCCCCTCTGAACACATAAGTCTGGGGATTAGAAATGAGAAGCAACCTTTCAATCTTTCATATCAGTTCCTGAGCAGCAAGCTTCAGGCCTTGGTCACTGATTTCTAGGGGGAAACACTGAGGATGCTATGACAAGTGAGTATCTTCCTCCTGATCACAAGGTGGACTGACCACAAGAGCAGGGTCTGGAAGAGACTGAGGAGGGAGCCCAGAGGGCCTGCCAGCCTATAAGTCTCAACTCTGAGGCTCTAGAGCCACCTTTTCTCCTGATGATCTGAATTGTCTTCTCACTTGGTGTCTTACATTTCTCAGTGTTGTGAAGTGGAGCTAATACCTTACACCCTGCTGGAAACCTTCTTGCTGGAGACTTTTTTATGATGAATAAGAAAGTACAATGTTACAAGTTCATCAGGAGACAGAGATGGTTGAAAAAGAAGAGCAGATTTTCCTTGGGTCAATTTATAACCATGCTGTCCAGTGCTGTAGCTACCTATGGATATTTGAATTTAAATTTACATGACTTAAATTAAATTTAAAAATTCAGTTCCTTGGTCACACTAGCCACATTTCAAGTACTCAGTAGTCCCCTTGGGCTAGTGGCTACAATATTGGGCAGTGCAGTATAGACTATTTGCATCAATAAAAAGTTCAACTGGAAAGCACTGTTCTAGAAAGATTAGATATGTTGTAAGAGGGTTTCCCCAAACTTGGCTCAAGATCATCTGGGTTTTGAGATGCTCTTGATGGAACTAGCAAGAGACTGGAACCTCAGCCAGAAGGTTCTGGATGGAGTTGCACGGCAGGAGGGCAGACAGCCTTCCCCAGGGAAGACAGCTTCTCACCACTAGAGCAGAGTTAGCACTTCTCTGCCTCCCATGTCTGCCACTTCCAAGTATGCCAGATGTGGAGGGGGCAGCTGTGTGTGAGGGTGTGTAGAATTTGGTGTCCCAGGAAGTAGGTGGGACCATCAGGCCATTGACACGTAAGGTTCTTTTGATATCCATTGCATCCCATGGCTGATGATGACATTTTCAGAGTTCACGTGTAGGCCATGGAACACTGCTAACACACTCACCACAACTTGAGGACATCTTCTTCAAGTGAGACATTGACTAGTGTGCCGTGGTTTTGAGGGATCCTGGAAAGGGCTGGTAGCAGTTAGTGAACTCTTCTTATGAGCTGGGTTTCCAAAAATGGCCCCCGAAGAAGGGAAAATATCTGTAGGATGTTTTGAACCTCCTGAACTTGGATTTTCACAATGAAATTTATTCCTTTCTCGGAGGACTCTGTCCTTGTCATCAGCCAGACTCGAGTTCACATCCTGAATTTGTCACGTCTTAGTGATGTAGCCTGGAGCAAGTTATTAAACCTTAATTCTCTCTCCTAGATAACAAGACTGAACTGCTCCACAGGTTTCCTACCACGAGTGCTAAGTGACTGTATTGTATAATACCTAAATGGGTCTTCCAGGTAGCTGAGTATTCAGATAGTTACTAATATAGGCAATGCCTTTCTCAGTATTCAAGATCTTTATGCTGTGCTTGCATCCCCCTGGGATGGCCCGAGGGACACGCTCCATTTCCCAGCAAGCCCATGCCATAGATTCAGCAGTGCCTTTAGCCCCAAGTGCCCCAGACAGGCCTACAGAGAGCTCTTGGGGGCCTCTGTGTACCCCTGCCATGCCCAATATGAGGGAAGTGGGAAGAAAAGAGTAGAGAAGCCAGTTGGTGGCTTTTAGGGGCAGGCTGCAGCGTCCTCTATTGGTTGATCGGAGCTCAGGCTTGCCTGAGGATGCGCCTTCCTTGCGGGCTGATGCAGTAGCTCTCCTTCGGAGGGTGAAGTAGGCAGAACCCACAGGAGACAATAAAAGGAATGTGTTCATATTTAATGACTCCTTTCAGTGGAAATTGGAGAAGCAGTAGAACAGGCCGAGGCCTCCCTGTACACGAGGGCTCCTTGGTCCACAACTTCATAAATAAGGGCTCTGGGTGTGGTTATGGCTCATTGGGCTTTCTGGAGAAAAGAGTGAATACTAAAAGCTACCGATATGACAAGGCAAGGCGTTAGGATAACAAATCCGGGGCCTTGATTTGGGACGGTGGGGGAACTGGGGCTTCCCAGGCCTCAGCTTCCCAGACCCGAAGGGTCTCTCCATTTGGCCCTGCCACCAACAAAAGTTATCCAGTCCTAGGCAATGTGGTGGACAGAGTAGGAATGTGAACTCCAGGCACCTGCTACCTACAGTGTGGACTGCCCACCCACAGCATCAGCACCAGGAGCTTGTCAGAAATGCAAATGACTGAGCTCCGCCCAGCCAATCAGAATCATAGGGGGCGGGGCCCAGGAATCTCTTCAGCACAATTGATGATGCTCCTTAAAATTTAGAGCTCTCTAGAGCCACATGTCTGGTTTCCTTCGGCCTCCAGATTATCCATATGGCCACTGCGGCACTCCTGTGACTTCAGCCAGGTGATCTGACCATTTTGTGCCTCAGTTGCTTTAACTCAAAATTGGAGTGGGAGGATTAAGTGAATTAATAGATCTGGGATCTTTAGAACTTGGAACAGCAAGGGCTTGGAACTGCAAGGGCTCTGGAAGAGTTAATTGTTTTATTAACGATTCTGTAGTGGATATCTAGAGCTGGGGAAACTCCTGCATAGCATTAAGAAACTTAAAAGAGTAGGCTTATTTCCTGATCCATTAGACTATGTCTGCATCATCTTAGTTGGGAATCTGATTGTAGTGTTGTACTCATAATGCACACTCACATGTCGTAATGTTGGATGGACAGAAATAGGCAATAAGTAGGCTAAGAGAGATGTCATTCATTTCTGTGGTGTATTCTTGAGAACAGAGAATCAAGAAGGCTGTTTCCTGTGATCTCCTGAATTCTCTCTGTCCTCTGTCTTCTTCCCCACTCCTCACAGGGCCCATGGGCCAGATGCTATGATCCTTGTAGATGGGCAGCCACGCCAGGCGAAAGGCGAGCTGGGGCTCTCCCAAATGCTCCACATCGCCAGTCAGATCGCCTCAGGCATGGTGTACCTGGCCTCCCAGCACTTCGTACACCGGGACCTGGCCACCAGGAACTGCCTGGTGGGAGCCAATCTGCTGGTGAAGATCGGGGACTTTGGCATGTCCAGAGATGTCTACAGCACCGATTACTACAGGGTAAGGTGGCTTTTCCAGCTGCAGGACTCAGCAGCAGAGCTAACACCTTGCTCACATGTCTTTGTCATTGTCCATTAACCCTGTCACTCTGGAGAACGCACGTATGCACCCATGCCCAGACATACACGCGGTGGTTATCCTTTGGCCACTCCTACATCTTGACATACCTGTTTATGATTCTCTCGATAGCTCATGCCTCCCTTCCTCTTGGACATTCAACTTGACGGTATTCTTACATTGCAATGACATATGCATTGTGTTCTTATATACATCAATACTCATTCTTCATGCAAACAGACTCATACATATATGTGTATGCCCAAATGCGCACAGGGTCAAGCTCAACTTGGTGCTACATTTTAACACCTCCCAACTCAGTCCCTGACCCAGCCTTACCCACAACACATTTTGTTCTCTGAAATTATCTGGTGACTGTGTAGGCTTATCTTGTCTTCAAAAGTAGATCTTGATGAGAAGCCAGAACCGACAGTAAAGTAGCAAAAATCATTAATGTCCTGCTGAGCAAAATCACCTGAATGATTTAGGAAAGGTGAAGCAAGAAAGCATGTTATTGTTGCCAACTTTGGAGAGAGTTGCTAGTTGGCCTTAGAAAAAGCTTTCTGATTGTGTTAGGAGGCATCACATTCAATTTTACTTCTATACAGTGGTCTGCTTTATGTTAAGAGGTATCTTATCTTATTTTGCTCCCAGGATTATTTGTTCCCTTAGTCTTTGGGAAATCCCTTCCAGTGGATTATTGAGTGGTTTTGACAGGGAAAAGACAAGTGCGCACAAGTGTCATTTACCCCAAAAGAGGGAAATGTGGGAGCAGCCTGAGATGCAGAGACAGGATAACCTTTGCAAACTGATTGGAAGGCACATGCCTCAAGAAATATGTAATAGTTACTTCAGGGACACTGCGTGGGTGAGGAGTTTGAACAGGTGGTATAAGAAGAGGGTGGGAGAAAGTTCTAGAGGTCAAGAGGCATGGTAACCATTGGTTTTGTGTTCCTTGTAGGGAATGAATGATCATATTGTGAGTCAAAGAGCCCAGATACGATTGTCCTGGTGGCCTAAGCATGGTGGACTATGAGGCTGGGAGTTTGGGGTTGGCATGTGCAGATCTGTTCATTCTGGATGCCCCTGATGGCTTTGCCTAAACAACATTGCTCAGACATTAGAACTGGTTGCTCAAGACACTTCATTTTACCCATAGCCTGAAGAAAATTGAAATATTTGAGAAATGCCCTTTGTGGCTAGAAAGTGATTTGTGCATGGTACAACCAAAGGACGGTAGATGCTATACTATCATGAGAGAATATGAGGCCAAGTAGACCAAACAGCAGGGAAGCTAGTAAGGTCCAAGCAAGCTAGGCAGTTTCTCAAGCCACCTACCCCGTCTAACATCCCAGATACAGAAAAGGGAGCACAATGCAGCAGTCGCCACAGATGGACGGCCAGGGCAGACCTGCCAGGAAACATCAAAGCAGAGTCTTTCTTTAGCATCTAGACTAATTTTTTCACTCATTTCCAAGAGAGGCATTGGTGTGGTTACTAAGGGCCCATGGGCCGTAGATTTCTTGAGTCTAGCTGGAGTTAGCACCGTTTAATTGCCTTTGTGCTCTCTGTAATGGCGTTTGCTGGCCTGTTTGCCTGAGCTCAGATTTACATTGGTGTTGATAAAAGCAAGGGAGGGATCATCGTTTTTCTGTGTATGGCAGATGTATGATTATGCCAATCTGTTCTCCACTGGCTTTACCACGGTCCCGGGAAACAAAATCTGACCACAATGTGTGCACACTCAGCTGTCAAACTCACTTCAAGGAGTGCCCTTCATATTTCTTGATTCTGATTCAAAAGAGTCAAAAAAATCACATCTATCAGCTATCCAACAATACTGCTTTGCCCTCGCTTTAACAGCTGGGAACTGATGCTCTTTCCTCCTGGGAGAGCAGCAAGGGGTGAATCTATCTTATTTCGGTGGACACCAGGGCTGATTGGAACATGAGGAAGGGAGGGCGAGGTGGAAAAGGTCCACTCTTCAGGTATCTGCAATCCCTTTTTCATGAGTTCTAAGCCGGGTGTAAGCAGAGGCCAGCTGGCTTGAAAACGTATGTCTTTGGTCACAGGGAATATGAAATAAAAAAGAGCTATTGTAGTAAAAACAGTGCACTATGGGAAAACTGCATATCCCACTGATGGTGGGTAGATATTATACTTTCCATATTCCGAGAGTAGTATGTATCATATCTTCGTGTTCAGTTGTTCCCAATGTCCTAATGTATGCACAGCTCCCCCTCCCTCACCCTCTGCAAAACAAAAGGCAGAAGTAGATTTGCCGGGGGTCACATCACTGGATGTACTCCAAAGTCTTGTTATCCACACCGGAGGACGTCAGAGTGCAAAGGCGTTCTGCACTGGGACCTGATCTTACTAAACACCACCACCATTAGCAGCCTTGGGGCCCCAGCGCACTTCCCCTAACCTCTCTTTAGTTTTCCCATTTAAAAAATGAGGACAAATGTAGTCTCTTGGCAGAGTTATTTTGATGTTGAGCAAGTTACTTTGTGTAAAGAGCCTGAAATACATGGCTTACTGGGTAAACTATTGTTTCCTTCATACCCAAGGCAGGAGAACCACAGGGATAATCTGATTCCCAGATGTCATTCTTGGGTCGGAGAGAAGGACCTCCTGATCAATGGAAGATAAACTGAGATCATGTAGCTGCCCCAAAGGAGGAGGGTCTTTAAGTTGACCACATCTGGAAACTTTCCTTTCCAAGGTTTCAACTTAAATAGAAAGACTGGATCATCAGACTTGCCTGTTCTTCTGGTCAGTGTTTACATGGTCCTCATGATCTTATAGCTAGGTTCATGTACAGGTGATTTATGAAACATTTTTTTTGGTTTGGTACACCAGCTGAAGCTCTGGGGGAATGCAGTGATTTATTATATAGCAGGAGCATTGATGGATTCTCTCTGCAAGCTGATGTCCGGGATAGATTTGCTACTGTAGGTCACGGAAATCTGTTGAGCCTAGGAGTTTGTGAGTTCCTGGTGCCTAATTCAGTTAAATGCAGATAACCCAGGCCTCTCTCTTTGTGTGTGTGAGAGTGTGAGTGTGTGCGTGGGTGAGTGTTTGTGTGAGCATGCCTGTGAGCGTGCGTGTGTTCATCTGCCCAGGGTAGAGTCCAGGATGTGTATACAAGAGCAGGGAGAGAGATGGAGATAAGCTCCTCCTTATATTCTTTCTTTTTTATTTTTAATTTCTTAAAACAAAGAGGTGCCATCTGGCTCCTAGATGAGTGATATGCAAACGATTTACACAGGTGAACTGCCTAATTTCCTGTTACATATTTAGAAAGAGAAGACAACCATCTCTGCACTAGAGTGCCAGGATCTGCCAGGATCTTTGTTCTCTCTTCTTAAGACTCTGCCCGGTGACATACCTTTTCCTCCTGTGGGTCACTCACTCGACGCTTCTGAGATTGCTCATAAGCTGGCTTGGACAAGTGCGGATTTTCGTACCCTTATGCCTTTCTCAGAACATCAGACAACATTAAGAAATTGGAGGTCAAATCTGGAATCAAAGAATGTTTTGAGAGCCCTGAAGAGGAGGAGGTTGGGGTTTATTTGGAGGGGAGGCCATATGCTGAGGTATGGGAAGAACAGGATCGAAGGGCCCGGTGCTCTGGTCCTCCTCACCCGGAGGACCAGGAGTGTGCCTTCCAGTTTACCCTGTATCCTCTGTGCCTAGCACAGTGCCTAGCACTGTAGATGCCCAATAAAAATATGAATGAATGAACAAAGTTAGAATGAGCCTTCAGAGTTAGGCAAGAAGTAGATTAGGCCAGACCAAGAAGAACCTGAACAAACAAACAGACGCCCACCTAAGTGAGCTGAGTCTTTGCAGATGTTGGGGGGGAATCCATTATCTGGGCAAGTAGAATCAATATCTGGGGACAATGTCTGGAGGAGGCAGGTGAGTGGTGGTCAGAGTCGGATGACTCGAAGCCGGAGTCGAGTCTTGGTAGGGGATGCAGCCAAGTGTCCAGGAGATATGAGAGAAGGTATGCCAGAATCCAGACAGACACACTTCTGGGGGACATAAGGCAGATCTGGCAGCTGGTAACAAGTTCTGGGTTCTAAGCTGGAGATTCCAGATCAGGGTACCTAGAAACCCCTGAGGAGGACGACAGCAGCAACCCTTAGGATGTGGGAATAATTTAGAATAAACTGATTTGACTGATAGAATATTTGATTTTATGGATGTTGTGGTGACCCCATAGCGGTGATGACAAGTGTTGTCTCTTGGACCCACACTATCTGGGTTTGTATCTCAGCTTCTGTCATCCCTGGCTATATGACCTTGGGCAAGTTATTTAACCTTTCAGTGCCCCCAACTATAAAATGGGACTACGAGTCCTTATCATATACGTTTACTATGAGGATTAAGAGTTAATAAATATAAAGCTCTTAAGATGATAAATGTTAAATATCAATTACTGTTACTATAATTGGAGCTAAAATACAAATGTCTTCCCAATTCCCAAATGGGCATTTTGAATAAGGCTTACCTAAGTGCATTAGTTAAGGTAGGCCAACTGCTATAGCAAGCAGATGCAAAAATATATATAATAGTTCCAACACAAATAGAAGCCTATTTCTAGGTCATATAACAGTATGAGCAGGTGAACTTTTTGGAGAAATAGCCCCTCCTCCATGCAGTCGTTCCAGCTGATGGAATTCTACCCTCTTCTTTGTGTGGTGTCCTCGGTCAACCTAGGCATCCATCCCCATTCCACAGCTGGGAGGGGAAATGGGCATGAAGGAATGTAGGTGGTTAATGGGCCTAACCTGAAAGTGGGGCCTGTCACTTCTCATGGCAAGAACCCAATCACATGCATGGTCTCGCCATTTGTAAAGGAAGTGGAGTGTGACTGTGTCCTCAGGTAGAAGAGAAGAACATGGGTTGTAGTGAGCAGCTGGTAACCTCTGCCCCATTATGGGTGAAGAAAAACTCCTTCTCTTCCAACATTCCATGGCATACCATCCCATGTCTGATGATTTATCAGGCAAGTTAGGACAAGATATCCTTTCTTTCTACCACTAGGCCCATCCTGAAGATGGAGATGATAATCCTGAGATGCCCCTTTTATCCTGCTTGCAAAAATCCTGGTGTCACGTGGCATGTGTAAGCAATGGGGGAGCTTGGCCCCACCTGCCATCTTGGTGCTTTTGTTCATCCCCCTGGAAAGCAAAAAGGCATGCCGACAAGAAAGCAAATCCAATTGACTGGGTGGGGAAAGAGGGAATGTTCTAAATCAAATGGAGTCCAGGTTAATAGAAAAGAAAATACATTCTCAAAGTTTTGTTGACTAATTAATTAGTTTTTAGTCTCAAGTGGAGAGGTCCTTAGATGGAAATCAAGTAGCTGGCAGCGTGTTGAGGAGAGCCAGAGCTATGAAATAACTTGTAATTTACTTTTACCTTTAAAAGTTAATGATGGTGATTTAAGCTAACTGACTTTCAGGATCACATGGAGCCACCAATACCCCTTGCTCTTTGTTGGGGTTTTGGGAAGCTCATGCAGTAACTGGTACCCCTCTTCCCTGCTCAGATTCTGAGTTCTGAGCCCTTTGAGACAGAGAACCCAGACATGGAGATTATAATGTGTACTTGTGTAGTGATAGAACAGTTGCAGATGGTGGCCTTGCTGGGCAGCAACGATGAGCTCCCTCCTACTGAATTCCCAGACTAGACGTTCTGCCCAGTCATGGCAGCCTAGGAATATTGCAGGCTTTGCCCTACTAGGGTAGAACTCCTGCGGCTCCTCTCTGTTCTCTGTAGATAGGCAGATGCCCATCAGAAGGGGAAAGGGTGTGGCCTGCATGCTGGCCCCCACCAATCAGAAAAGTTGTTCCTCCCAAGGGGTGGGATTCGGGCTGGAGAGCTACCAGATGGTAGCCACCTACTCCAGTAGGTGTTCCTCCAGTTGGAAATCTGAAACAGTGCCAAAAAGGTGGGTCTCTCACATCTCTGTTTGTCCCCACCTGGGCAAGTGGCTGCCAGCCACCCTGAGTCTTAAATTCTTTCCTCCAAGGCCCAGAGTAGGGAGATCTGACCCCCTGCTTAACTGCCTGGGAGAGGATTAGTAGCTGGACATATTGGTCCTTGAGGGATGCTGAACCAGTTTGGTGAGAGCTTAGCCAGACTTGTCCCTTGGGTTTTAGCCATTAGGTTTTCCTTAGCGGACCCAGGCACCATGGTAGAAAAAGTGATTCTGACTATCAGAAGATGAGGGTCTCCTGCAGGCTGTCCGGTGGCCTGAGCCCAGTTACTGGGCCTGATCATTCCCTTGCTGTTTGTTGGATATCCTAATAATTTGTTACCTATATTCCTATTTATCTGGAGGAGAACAATGGGGGGGTTATATTCCATTCCTAAAGAATAGGATGGTCCCATCTCTTATTTTTTATAAATATGTTTTCATTTAGAGTAATTTTAGATTTCTTGAAAAGTTGCAGAGATGGTAAAGAGAGTTCTCATATGCACTTCACCCAGTTTTCCCTACTGTTGGCCATGGTACATTTGTCAAAGCTAAAAAAATTCACATCAGTACAAATTGTTAACTAAACTAAACTTTGTTTGGATTTATCAGTTTTCCCACTAATATTCTTTTTAATGTCCCAGGATCCATTCCAGAATACCACACTGCACTTAGCCACATTATTCCTTAAAGGCAATAGGACTTTTATGGTTGAAGCCTGGGTGAGGGGATCCACTGCCCTATTATAGTCTATCCCTTGGCCCCTTTGGCCCCAGGGCAACCCTTCATTCACCTTTCAGAGGCCCCAGAGCTCCAGACTTCCCTGTGTTCTGGAACAAGGGTAGGTGGGCTCTAAGAAGCTCTTAAGGAACCCTATTTGGTGAGAACTTGTAACTCCAGAGTCTTAAAGGAGTCCTTCAAAGCTGTGCAGTCATTGGTCACTGTCTTTAGAGAGTAAGCAGACAAGACTAGAGCTTAGATTAGGAGGCTAAGGGAAGGCTTGGGACTTCTCAGGTTCCCAGTCCCTAAACTGTATGTGCGTTCTTTTCTTCCACCTTGGGAGAGGGTGCCCCATGCTGGCAGAGAGACAGGGCCACAGGTAGACATCTGGGCATGCTCAGAACTTTAGTTGCCAGAATGGCTGCTGTAGGACTTGGTGCCACAGCACATATATCTTGAGTGAATTCTGAAAAACAA
This sequence comes from Eumetopias jubatus, assembly GCF_037043125.1. Taxonomy (NCBI): domain Eukaryota; kingdom Metazoa; phylum Chordata; class Mammalia; order Carnivora; family Otariidae; genus Eumetopias; species Eumetopias jubatus. The sequence goes on from NW_028274813.1 coordinate 124,855,595, forward strand.
CTTAAATGAAAAACAACCCATTAAGCTGCACAAAGCTGCAGAGGGAATGAACCCGGAGGAAGGTGTGGAGGATAGATTTATGCTAATTATAGGTATTACAACCTTGTTTCCTTGATTAAAGCCAATGGATTTGCACACCGATTATCCAAAAAATATCAGATATTTTGGAATCCCAAGTCTGTTGGGAGGGACCGGACTGCTGTTTAGGATACCTTGGTCTCCAGGCCAACTCTGTGTCTAGTTAGAGGCTCCACTTTCATCTGTAAAATCTGGGGTTTAGATCCTGGTTTTGTGGTCTTTTTTAGATTTTATGTTCTATGGGACTAAGTTCTAGGGGTAATGAGCCAGAGGCTTGGCTTCTTTAGAATAGAAGGGAGACGGGGCTGAAAGTATAAGAATAAAGCCAATGTCCTCTCAAGCAGTCTCTATTATTTTTTTTTTAAGATTTTATTTATTTATTTGACAGAGAGAGACAGCGAGAGAGGGAACACAAGCAGGGGGAGTGGGAGAGGGAGAAGCAGGCTTCCCGCCGAGCAGGGAGCCCGATGCGGGGCTCGATCCGAGGACCCTGAGATCATGACCTGAGCCGAAGGCAGTTGCTTAAGCAACTGAGCCACCCAGGCGCCCCAAGCAGTCTCTATTATTGCTTTGCCCTGGGACCATAGCTGTTCAATATCCCAGCCCCCTTTCCCCCTCCTGATGAAACAAGGGAACAACCTCCAGTTTTGAAATAGTCTCTCCCCACAATATCTGGATCTACCTTAGTGATTGAAATTTGCTTTCTTCTCTTCCTTCTTCTTCCTCTTTGAGATACTTAGGGTAATCAGACAAAAATCAGCCTTGTGGGCATAAGAATTGCCGGGCAGACTTTCTTGGATGTCTTTTCAGTGATGGGAATTATTTGGATTCTTTTGTCCATCTCAGAACTTCCAGACCTCCAGACTTCCTAGACAGTATTATACTTTATTGCAACATGGTGGTAGTGCTATGGACATCTACCTGCAACTACAGCAATCTACAAAGTTCAGACATTAATATAGGGTGGGATCTGGTGTTTTGAGCCATGGAACACTCCAGCAATCTTGTGTACAGATGACTTGGAGAGGACATGATGATCAGGAAGTTGAGGTGCAAACGATGGGACTCCAGCAATGAGGTGAAAAAGTTATTTTGGGCATCTCCCTCCTAGGGGCTTAGGAATGCTAGTGCTGGGGGATACTGTCCCATCTTTGCTTCTGGGGTCTTGGCAACCTGTGACTCATGTGGTGGCTGGAATGCAGGGCCAGAGGCAGGAAGTCTATGTTTAGTCCATGCCATGACCACTGACGGGAAATAAATACCTTTCTTGCCATGGACCCGAGTTTACCATATGTGATGTAGGCACTTCCTGTCTGTCTTTGTCATTGTCTTGAGGCTTCTCATCTCTTCACTCACAGGTGCTGGCCACACCAATAGCATTGTTTTCTCTTACTTCACGGAAACTTGGTTGGGGTTTTGATGGATATTCTACAGTCTTGTCTTAAGATACATTGATGGCTTCAGTGATCCTTTTCCTGGATGGGGCTTAAAGGGCTGGATTCTGGTTCGGCTGTTCACTTACTTTGGTGATACTGACTTTAGACCAGTATTCTTGACTCTCAACTTAGAAGGTGGGATTAGATGCATAGTTTTCCAATACATTTTTTTTAATAGTGGTAAAACCTTTTCTTCAGATGGCCCTTAGACGATAGAAGATGACAGATAGATGGATGATAGATAGGTAGATTGATAGATAGATAGACAGACAGACACACATGGCCTCAGTTGAAGTGGAGAAACAATGGAGCCATGGCATTCTGCTCCCTCTGGCCTGCTCCCAGTCGTGGGGCTCTGGCAGCACTTTGTGGAGGGGCTTCCATGCCCTGCAGGGCTGAGCACGGGGACCCCTTCAGTAGGCTCCCCCCATCAAGACTTAGGGCAGATTTTATCTGTCCCAGCCACACGTGATAGTGATGTGAAGAAGAATGTCAAGTAGCAGGGAATCAGTGAATGAATAACTGGATTTGAATGAATAGCTGTTTCTCTGTGGCTTATCAGTTGACCACGTAAGCCCAAATCAGCTAAAAGAGAAATGGTTAAACCAACTAAAAGAGAAATGATCATTTTACACATGCTGATTGTGGGACTCTGTGTTTGCACACCAGCCTCTTAATGTTCTGCCTGGAAGGAAGAAGGTCTTCTGAGACCTTGCAGAGAAGGAAGCTTCCAGGGATTATTAGCCTCCATTTTATGGATGAGCCTCAGAAATGCTTGGTGATGTGTTCAAGACCCTGAGACTTCTCAATGGCAAAGTCAGTGTTAGAGCCTTATGCCTGAGGATGAGGAATCCACTTTGAACACCTGCTGAGCTTTGTTTATGCTAGTTTATTTCCCCTTGTGCCACATCCCCTAGCCATTGAGAAGGTCTGTGTGCTGGGGACAGAATTCAATTCAATTCCCCACCTATGCGCAAGGATGAATAGAATGCAATCTGTGTTTCCAAGGAAATTAAAGTTTCATAGGGCATATAAAGCAGGATGAAAATGTGTAACTCCCCCACAGGCTAGAGGGAAAAAACATCATACAAAGGGTTACCAATTTCAAAAGCCCATTTAATCAAAGGGATGACTTGGGTCTTAAGGGGTGGGTGGGTAGTCAGTGGGTTGAATTTTAGGAAGGCATTCCTGTCAGAGGAGTGAGCATGAGCCAAGGCATAGAGGTAACTTGGAGGCAGGCAAACTGGAAGGGTGATCTGGAACAGCATGTCACTCAACAGGCTGAAATGGCAGACTCATGGAAGATGCACAGAAAGAAATGTCTGTAAAGGAAGGATGGGGCTGCTGTGGCAGGTCTAGAAAGGCTGGCTGTTCAGATGTGGGTGCCGGTGGGCCATCATGGAATGTGTGTCATCTATTTGAGTGTAAGGGAGGCTGGGTGTGAGGACAAGTCATCACTGGCCTATAGGATAGACTGCAGGAACCCAGGAGCACTAAGGCACGAGGCAGCAAGGCCTTGTGCCCTGTGGTGGCAGCTGAGTATGTCATCAGCAGGGCCTGGGAAGGTCAACTGAAGGCCAGGACCTGGGGCACTCAAAGCTTCTTGCAGTTTGGGATCATAACCTTGAAAAAGAGTTAACAGTAACATTGTGGGTCAGGATGGGTTTTTTATAAATGCATCTTTTAGGCCACCTCACCCAGTGTGCATCCCTTGAGTGTTGGAGTGTTAGAAACAGATGAACAAATGCCAAATCATTCCCTTTTAAAGAAACGTGAAGCTTCGAAGGAGCCTTAAATGTCATCTGTTTCACCCCTATGGCCCCAGGCAGAACAGCATCAAAACCACCCCAGACAGATGGTTTGCTCACTCTATTCTGGTGCATCTCCCGGGATTCCACAGGTCCCTCCTTATTCCTTCCAGATGTGGCGAAGGGAAGTCGTTATAAGTAAGAGATTTATCTTTTTTCTTTCTAATTTGTAATACCCTTTAGAAGTGGGACGTTCTCAGTTATGTCTAGACAGAATTCTACCTGCTGTAAGGTAAGTCTCTTTTATCCTCTATTCTTAGTGGAGATAAACATGGTTTAGACTACAAAACAGACATCATAACACCAGGAAAATGCTAAGCAGCTCACTGAAACCAATATAGCCTTGTCATAGATTATTGGGTGTATTTTGTTCATTGGGTGTATCTTGACTGGCGAAGAATCTGTGGAATATAGGTTTCTCCTTCCCTTACCCTGCCAAAAAATAACATCCTTTTCCTGAGCGCAGTTCCAGGTGCTCTCTCCCAAACTTGGTTTCATCTCCTTGTAATTCTGAAATCTGGTTGTTTTTTTCCATCCATGATGGTGGTGCGAGGTATGGGATAGGTGCTGTCATAGGCTTACCTTCCACTGGGACAGGTACTAGAACGTAAGATGGGGAGGTGCCCCATCAGAAAATTCTGAGCTCCATGAGGCGTGTTTACACTGGAGCTCGTCCTGAAGGAAGTCGAGGCAGAGGCCATGTCTGGAGGGCTAGTGAACCAGGTGCGGATTCCTTCCACTCCTCTCTGCTCCTGTTGTGGATGGGCTAGCCCGCCTATATCACCTGACACTGGCCTCTATTTTAACAGACCCTGTTTGGGTTCCTGAAGTCTAAAAGGCCTTTTTTTTTTTTCCTGAGGCAAACTGAATATATAACATATAAAGATACATAAATTTCCATACAAATATCTTCTTTACCAGCTGTAATTAAGATATTTGCATGTAAAGAGAACAGTGTGTTCCCTTGACTTCCTCCTGGTTGGGAATTGTATTTTTCTCTTAATCCTCAAAACCCAAGACTTTATGATCTGTTTGTGTCTAACCAGGGGGCGGAGGGAGAAGAAGAGAAGGAAGAGGCAGAAGACTGGGTCAATATAGCATCTATATGGCGATTAACATAACATAATAAAACAAACAAAAATAGGGCATCTGAAATTTAGAATTTTAAACACAGTGTTTACTCCTGGTTGTTTTTGTTTTCAGGCCCAGTTCATTCCACAGGACAAAGTTCAGGTGGGGGTGGGGGAGAGCCCAACAGAAAGTGGGCTGAGCACCTGCTAATTCTGGAGTCAAGTAGAGAGATACACCTTTGAATCCTGGAGCTTCTGCTTATGAGCTATGTGACCTTAGGAAATTTTCTTAAATGCTCTAAGCCTTAGATCCTCATCTGGAACAGAGAGAGAGGGAGTGAGACGTGAGAACAATTTCTTCTTTTAGGCAGATTAAATAAGATAATGTATGCAAATTGCCTGGTTCCTATTAGGCATTCAATAGATGGTAATTATTATTCTATGTAAGTGAATAAGGTAGAAATGATATATAAGAAATTTTAAATAATTTTGAATTACATGCCAAGGTATTTCCTAGGATGGTCTTTGGTACTGGATACTAAACTTGGTGGGGAGGAGAGCCTGGAGAGAACTCTGAGAAATAAGAAGCAAAGCCACTTCCTCCACTGGGACTGGTTTACATATTTGGGTTTGTCTGTTGGAAGCCCAGGAGGAAAGAGAAAGCATCTAGTTGGTCAAGGGAAGAGCTTCCCATTGTAGAATTGGCAGCTCCAATTAGAAGCTAACTTTTGATAACTGTAGACCATGAATTCTATGGTTGACAAAGGTCTTCAGAATTAGAGCCCATTCTCCAGGCCTCCTAAGTGTGTGCCACACACACACATGTTGGGGTTGTGTACACTAGAGCCTTGGGGGTACAGGCACTATCCATAGAGAGAGATACAGAGATATTAGATAGAGATATATAGGCAATATATAGAGATCTGTATAAGGCTGGTTTAAGTCTAGTCCTCCCTCCCTTCTCTCTCTTGTCATAAGCAGCAGGATGGTCGCTGCTCACTATTGTGCATAACAAGAGATAATGGATAGACAAGAGCTGTTGAAGTGTTGGCTTGGGTACTGCTGGTTTTATCACTGCCACCATCACCACTGTTATCACCCGTGCCCCCAATATAGTCTACATATTAGTTAATGGTCATGTACACTCTGGAAAAGAAAAATGAGTCAAGTTCATCAGCATCCCAAAGTTGATTGGCAGGGTTGGTTAGTATGCCATCTCTTGCACTCTGCCAATCATCATGACAACCTTGGCTACCTTTTCCCATCAAGTCAGGACAACCTTGGCCCCTTTTTCCCCACTGAGCCTCTACAGCCAGGATGGACCTTTGATTTGTGGCCCAGTTTGTTCTCGAAGTTGATCATTTCATTACCTAGTGGTTGTCAACCCCCAGCTTCCTGATCTTTGTATTTCCTTATTTATTCATGTCTTTGACTTATTTGGGTACACGCATGTCCTATAGTTCTCCATACCCTAAGTTTCCTTAAAAGCAAAGGTGTCTACTCTGTTTTTATGACACTGCTTAATAAAAGTGCTTAATTAAAAATATATATAATCCTATGTCAAACGTTTATAATGAGTAAGGAATAATGGCCTAAGCATTTAATCCATTTTAAATGGATCCTTGTAAGTCCCCTCTGCAAAACACCAATAATCAGTGTGTGGGGACTCTGGGTAGTTACATCTGGATATGATTCCCTACCAAAGGCCCAACCATCTGCTTATCAGTGAAGAGGCCTGAGGGGATGTCTCACAGTAATTAAAACACCCATGAGACTACAGTTAGCACCCGAAGGACAATTTATGAATGCACACAGGGGGCCAGATTATTCAAAGGCTATATGATCAAAGCATTCACTCCCAGTAAGCCAGTTTGTGTGGGAAGCTCGATCATACTGAGAAGGTTGCTTAAAGGAGAAGTCAGAGCAAGAAAGTCAGATGAATCAAATTGTCAGTAGCATCCAGCTAAGAAAGACTGATAAACCCATTCCGTTTGATAACAGAGACTCCTTGACTTCTGAGTAGGTTCAGAAATACTCCAAGTCTTTTGCCCAAATCCACCCCACTCCCCAACCGAAGCTGGGAAGGGATAAACATTGCCACCATCCAATTCCATGTCTACTCCCTTTCCAGGTCTCTATGACCAGCCAGTACTCCTTCTCAAAGACATATATTTTTTTTCATTTGCATCAATCAGTGTACAATTGAGTCATGATGGCCTGAAAGCCACTCAAGCTCTTTCAGATGACCTTGGGCCTATATTCTTGTTATTATCCATTTTATGCTGATCTTAAAGAGACCATCGTAAAGTCTTCATTTCTAAATAGGGAGGAGTCCCTTTACTGTTAGAGGAATGCTTTCCATGTTGCTAGATTTCCTTTATACCCAAAACAGGACTCGTTCCTTGCAAATCTAATTGCCTTGATACCAAGTATTATATGCTGCAGGGATGGCAAGTAGATCTCAGGTAACAGTGCTGATTACTCAGCATAGAATGATAAAACAAGTTAGTGGTTGCATCTAGAGTCAGTGAAAAAGCATGTGGGATTAATTGGTGATGTCTACCATGGGTATAGGAAAGGGAATTAGTGGTACATATGTCATATTGTGCCAATCCTGGCATATCCCATCCCAATCAGTGCTCTCAATTCAAGGATTCTACTGGATCTTTAGTCATACTGAAACCTTAGCTTCTCAGAGTTGGAGGGATCTAATAAGGCTAGTAGGTGTGAGTTTATTGAATGCATCTATCTGTGTTGAAGGATCGTGTACAGAGGGAGGACTTTGCCAAGTGGGCCTGAATTACTGGGACTAACTTATGTTTAGATGCCCAAGTTCACATAGATGAGACTAGAATCCCAATATCCTAAATTATCTTCTACTTGCTTTTTCTCACTTTTCCCTTAAATGTTTTTTTTTGTTGTTTTGTTTTTATGGTGAGCATTGTTTTTGTTTTTTTAAGACCTTATGCTGTTCTTGGTAGATCTGTTTCCACTCTGCCAAGATTTCTTTGTGGTCTAGATATAGCTTTTCCTCCCAGCTCTGTGCCACCTGCAACTTTTATCAATGTACCAGCAATTACTTTAAGCCTATTTTTAATTTGGGGGGATGTTGAATAGCTCCAGTTTGGGGTATGCTGCTGGAGTCTTGCTCCCAAGAGCTGTTGATCCAATTATCAGCATTCTTTGAATATAGTCCTTCTATGTTTATGACTCCAGCCGTTTGGACTCTTCTCCACACATTAACCTCTTTGTTCATAATTATTTCGTGAGAGTCCTTGATAAATTCCTGGGTAAAATTTGGGTGAGCAATCTATGCTGGCAGATTAGTGACATCCTGGCTAGAAATAAACTTGGAGACCATCTTGTCAAACCCACTTATTTAACAGATGGGGACATTGAACCCCAGAGAGAGAGAGCAGGTGTCTCTCAAGTTCATGCATATATTTAGTGGTAGAGTTGAGGCAAGAATATTGGTGTCCCTTCTCAGATCCAGGGCTTCTCTCTGATCATCATCAAAGTACTTGGAGGTCAGCTGGGCCAGGATTATCATTCCTACTTACAGACCAGTGAACTGAGGCTCAGAGAGATTAATTAGTATTCTTCAGATTACACAAAAAATTAGGGCAGAGCAGAGTTGGTTTCAGTGCTCTGATTCGTAGGTAAGGTTTTTTAAGGAATATGAGGTCATTTTTGAATAGAAGCTTTAAATAGTGTACCAGTACAGTAATTGTCTCTCTACGAGGTTAGGTAGACTTTACAGTTAGAAATGTGAACCTATAATAAGCCAGTTCCATGATTTTTTTTCTAGTTGGGCTTGTGGCAAAGATATTTATTGTAGAGGAGGCAAACACTTGGGATGATTCAAAAAGCAAGGAGACCATAATTCAAGGACTTTAGGGTCCCCAGGGTGGTAGTAAAACCAGCACCAGCAAGGTGATTTGGGCCAAGCATAGTCCCAAAAATATAACACGGATTGGGTGAAACTGAAGAGTAGGGAAGAGATGCCAAAAGCAGGGGAGATGGTTATCAGAGATGAGGAATGCTACCCTAGTACCTCTAAATATGTTGCAGGAAGTGATTTTTTTTTTTTTATATATTTTTATTGGGAAAATGTATTCTCAAGAACATCTGTCAACACCAACTTCTTCGTAGTAGCTCAGGATTTCTGAAATGGCAGGATCCAGGCCCTATTTCTCCAATTACATAACTCCATATCTGATATATGGTAGGCTTTCTGCAAACATCTGTTAAGTGAAATAAACAAGGAGGCAGGTATACCTCTTGGTGAATGACTGAACTGGAATGATGCTCCAGACCACTGCAGTTTGGGACAATCAGAAATCACAAAACCAGGTTTCATCCCATTCAGAGATGCTCCGGGGAATTGTCCTCCATTATTTTGGTCTGGTGAATGGGCTCGGCAATGTGTTCCCTTACCCACAGATGTGGCAGGGCTAGAAAACTCTAGGGCGGTGAAGTGCAGTGCCGCAGGCACTTACCTGTATCATGTGGAAATGGAACGGACCACCTGGTAAGATAATGGGTTCTTCATCCCCAGGGATTTTCCAAGAAATCCAGATGACCATATTTTAGAGATGTTATGGAGATACATGCGTCGATCATGAGGTTACAGTAGATGACCTCAAAGTTTTGCTTTTTGCCCAGTTCTGAGATCCTGAGTCAACTCAATAATAGAACGTGCTTAGATAGGTATAAAGCGGGAAAGTCATTTAAAGAGCCATTATGATGCATGTGCAAGGAACTGTGTCAAGCATATGTTTCTGTGATGCTATGAAATATTTCACCCTCTTCATGTCTACAAATTCACATGTTTGCTTTCTTTCTCACTTCCCTCACACCTCATCATCCGTCACCTGCCCTCTCTAGCCCACTGCTCTCTATGCCCGGGTCTGTCCCGCTCTGAAACCTTGAAGCTGTCCTCCCTTCTTAATACTCTAAAATCCACCGTCTTTTCTACATTAAAGAAAAACATCTTCATTTGACCTTTCTGCCCCTTCCAGCTGACACGCGTCTCCTCAACTACTGAAATAGGTCGTTTTATCTTCTGTCTTGATTTTTGGGCTTCTGATCTCACCACTTCATTGGCTCTAAATTTTGGGGGTCAGTAATTATCTCATCTTGGCAAAATTTAAATGCCTTTCCTCTGAAAAGTCTAATCCTTTTCTGAACTATCTATTGAATGACATTATTAATAGCTGCCCCATTCTTTCCCTACCCTCTGTTCCCTCACAGCTTAACATCTTGTTCAGTGCCATCATGATGCCTGGCTCCATGATGTATTCCCCATTCCAGCCATTCTTTACCTCATCCATTGGTTTCTCTTCTTTCTCTCCTTTAAAGTTCTGGTCCTGCTATTTTAGACATCTGCTTTGGGAAACCTCACACACTCACATGCTTATAACGCCTTTTTGCTTTTAGGTTGAAGCTGGTTGGATTTACATGTTTAGCCTCCACCTCTTCTCTCTTTGATTGCTTAAGCTGTTAGCCTCCCCTGGAGAATTCGCTGGTGGTTAAAACTTGCCTTGTTGGGGATAAAAGTCACCATGGCCACCTCCTGCTTCTCCAACAAACAGCCTGTTGCCATCAGTGAAAACCCTCTTGGGACATTTCCCAAAGCTGAGTCATTTTTGAACCTGTCTCTTCATCACCTGTACCTGACTCCTCACCTGATCCTGCTCTACCTCTCTTTACTCCAGTGTCCTTTGTCGACAGGAGCTGTCCTAGCCCACTCCCTAACCAGATCAATGCTTGCGCCTTTAGACTCAGAGTCATTCTACCCATGCTCCTTAAACTCTCCATTATCCCAACTGCTTCTCTAAGAGATTTGAGTGAATCCTCATTTCCCAAAATGATAAATTTCTTACCTTGACCTCCAGGGCCCTCAGGCACTCTGTCATGCTGCTTCCTGACTGCTCCCACAAGAAGCCCCCTCCGTGCCACCCCAGCCAGCCTTCCCCGCATTCCTCAATGGCGCTCACTCATTTCCAGTGTTGCCTGAGACCTTCTGTATACATTTCCTAGGGCTGCTGTAACAAAGTACCACCAACTGGGTGGCTTAAACAACAGAAACTTATTTCCTCAGTTCTGGAGGCTGGAGGTCTGAGACCAAGGTGTCAGCATGGTTGGTGTCTTCTGAGGCTTCTCTTCTCCCCATGTCTTTACATCCTTTACCTTCTGTGAATGTCTGTGTACAAATTTCCCATTCTTGCAAGGACACCAGTCACATTGGATTAGGACCAGCCACATGACCTTGTTTTACCTTAATTACCTTTCCACATGCAGTCACATTTTGAGATACGAGGACTTAAGCATAATGAATTCTGGGAGGAACACCATTCGGCCCATAACATCTTATCCTCTCAACTTACCATCTGTTCTTTCATCTCTGTCTTTGTTCTTTCTCTCTGTTCCTCACCGTCATCGAAACCCAGTGGTCCCATTTCACTGTGCTCACTGGATGGTCTCCCCAGCATCACCCTATTGGTTTACACACACAGACGTGTTGCTTTGTGAACATGCTTCTTTGTTGGGTCCTTCAGATGTTTCTCTGCCTCTGGCTTGACTGAGAGCAGGGACTATGTCTCTTGTCTTTTGAACAAGAGGTGCTTGAGAAATGCCATTGCTAAGTCACTGCATGTCCCTTCTCAAAGGCTGCCTAACATACCCACTTCTCTGAATTCTTAAGAGGCCTTTCAAGGGGAATGAGTTTTTCCCAAGTGGTAATGGAAAACCATACACACTGACTCTGTTGACAGCAAGAAGGAGGAGGGCTGAGGACCCACACAGATGACATCCGACTAGCTCACCTCCTTTCCAAATCAGACAGACAGGGAAGGGCATCTGGGAAAGAAGCCCTGAAAGTAGTAGTGAAGTCAGTGATATTTCAGCTGGAAACAGGAAGGACCAATATTCCCTCAGGAATTTTGGAGAGGTGCTATTTCTTTGATTTAAGGGGGTGAAAATTCTGGATAAAACCCACTTCCTTTTAGAGTGGTAATTGGCTGGGAGGCTCATCTTGTTGGAAGTAGAATTGAGCCCTTGGAGGGAATCCAGTTGGATCTTGGTAGAAAACCAAAAGGAAGACAGCTGGGCACCATGTACTAAGAGTGGTGTGATGGTGTGCCTGCCGAGCTGTGGGTAGCCTCTCTGGGTGGACTCCTGAGTGAGGACCATGTTGCTGGGTTGATGCTGTCAGCCTTTTCCCCTAGTGGTGTGAGAGGTGTTTGGAGGCTGTGGCCAGGAGAGACTCACCATTCACTTAAAGATACACCCACTCCCCTTCTCCTCCCTTCTTTCATCCTTCCATGCTTTCTTCCTCTGCCTTCATCCTTTCTTCTCTCTTCCCCTACCCTGCTCTCTCCTCCATTCACTGTCAGGAAGGGCCATGCCAGAAGGGCCCGATCAGCGTGTCATGGCAGCGGCAGAGACTAGCAGCACCAGCAGCTTCCACAGTGAGTCTGGATTTTGTTTCTGGGGCCAGGGGGCTGGGCAGGGCCGTCCACACACAGACTGACAGCTTGCAGACTTTGGAGAGGAACTTCCATGGGCTGGGGCTGCTGCCCTCCTCTCCTTCCCTGCCTCCCAGCAGAGAGGCAACTTCCATGGAAGTTTCCTGCCAAAGCCATTGATGTGCTTGGGATGTCTCATGGAGAGGAAGCATGGTGGGGGGGTGGAGGGGCCATAGTCTGCTAAAACTAGGGGCACATCTGGGAGAAGCGCCGGAGTTGAAATGGCTGCCAAGGATTCTGTCCAAGCCTGCGTGTGTGGTGGAGGCTGGAGGCTCTGCATGGATGATGGTTTGGCTGCTTTCTTGCATTTCAGGAAGTATGACCTTGAGTTTTTAGTACATGTTGGGTGCCTACACTCCCTTTAAGGAACTGAGAATGCCACATAGGCTCAAAGATCTGCAGAACCAGCGGTCTCCCTGTTGACCTCAGATGAAGCTTGTCTAACAAATTCGATGATTAGGATAGTTATTACAGAGCTCCATGACTGAGTCATCTCTCTGAGTATTTGGGGGAAAGTTTTTTTTTTTACCATCACCATGTTAATTTCTGTGGTAATTTCTGGCATGGAGATGGACATAATGTGGAATCAGTCAAAGTTCCATCTGTCTTGCCTTGATCATCAGACTGAATTGGATGGCTTCCTTCCGCTTTTTCCCTAGGGGCTGTTTCCTTCTGTTTTGGGAACGGTCCACTTGGGAAAATAGAACCACAAAATTTACCTCTCCAGCCTTAAAAATCTCACCCAGTCTAGGAGCCCACACGTCCGACTCGAAATGTTTTTCCACAGGCCAGATGCTGTTTACAAATATTGACGGGTGTGATATAGTTCATTTTGAAGTGAAAAACCTCCAGTCTCCAATACGTGATATTATCCTGATGCTGCATTCTTGTGGGCAGGTGCATGGAGATGCTTTTCCAATTTCATTCATTTCTCCTGTGTTATGGTTACGGAGGTATATTAAGCATAGCATCCCAAGTTCTACCAGGATCACATTTTTATAGGTATCTCATCTCAGCACTGTTACTAATAATGGCATTACAGTTTAGGATTATTCAACACTAACAACTGTGTAGAATTAGGGTTTATCAGAATGAACATGTTTGCTAGCCTTGTGAGAATTTCACAAGCAGGACCATTATAAGAGATTAATCAATCTCTTCTCATGCTTTTAAACATCATATATATTTCATTCACCTCAGGGTAATACTCTTGGTTTGAGGAGTTGACGGTTTTAATTAAAGTATCAAATTGGTCAAATTTATTAATTAAATTCAACAACTACTTATTATTAATCAACTCTGTATATTTGATTGTCTAAACTTGGACACCTCCGAGACTGAAAAAGGGAAGCTATTAATAATTAAATTGATACCACGGGCATAAACTGTTACCTTCCCTGGTAAATTTGGACAGAGAGTCACTCCATCCATGTATTGTGAGGAGGGGATCCAACTGTGATTAAAATAGGCAAAAATCTCTTCCCTTAATAAGGGAAATATAAAATAAAGTAGAATAGATAGTATGTAAGAGAATAATAGATCCTTAGAAGAAAAATAAAGCACAGAAGGAAAAAAGAAGTGTTTGGTGGTGGTGATGGTTATGTGTGTGCGTGTGTCTACCTGTGTGTGCTCGTGCACAATTTTAGACAGGGAGGTCAAAGCAATTGAGTTGCCTAAAGAATATAATGTATTTTAGTTTATTTAGTTAACAATTTAGCCAAGGAGGGCTTTCATGGCTTAGATGAAATTTTTCTGAAACAAGTCAGATCTAGACATTCTGAATCCAAAGCAAGAAACACAATATTCAGAATGACAAAAATCGAGAAGGGAGAATCAAGTGGCCATGGCATTGGAAGCATACCTTGTTTGCTCAATAGTTAGGTTTCAGCTCCAACTGACATGACTGAGAGACTGTCAGAAACTGGGTGAGCCTGCGGACTTCTCCGCGTGGGGGACCATCTTGTAGAAAGCCCCTCAGTCTTTGACTTTCCCTGGCCATTCAGGACATCTTAAGGTCCTTTCTTCTTCCATCTGTTGTCCTCAGGGGTGGTCGGGGATGGCAGCTTACCTTTGCTGAGCACCTTCACCAGACACTTTGCTAGGGACTTTGAGTAGGTTCATTTATTTACTCTATACTGTTCCCATGAAGAAGTTATCGTAGTGCCATTTTAGGGAGGAGAACACCAACATTTAAACCTAACACTGGAAAACAGTGGAACCAGGATTTAAGCCTAGGTGGCTTAAGTCTAAAATCCTGCCTTAACCTGTTAGTCTTAGCATTCACCCAAAGATACCCATTGGCAGGAAGTGGGAGAAAGAAAGGAGAGGTAGGACTTCCTAGGTTACCCCCAAGGTCCCGCGAATGGGCTTCTTGCATGGCTGGATCAGAAGCAGTAGATATGTTGGGGTGGTTGTCGATGTCTTTGCTGATGGTGCATGAAGGTACAGCAACTTCTGCTGCTTCTCCGTGTGTCATTGTCATCGGGAATGGGGATAGGCATGGAAAATTTGGGGGGCATGAGAGCAAGTCTTCCTGCTGTGGCATCCATCCCAGGCAGAGGTGGAACTGGACTTCAGTGTGTTAGTGTTTCTGGGTTTCACGCACGTTGGAAGGAGGGACGATGCATGAGTCTGTGTGTAGATAATAGGGGTGGGGAGAATGCATGCAGAGGTCTGAGGCTGGATAAAGGTTTTCCGACAGGGGTTTGAGTCAAGAGTTGGGTTTGAAGAGAATCCTAAATTTCCTGCCTGCCTTTGTGATTAGAATCCACAGACTGACCACATCCAGTCTTGGGACTGCTATTAGCAAGAAGCAGGATGTCTCTGGACCATATCTTATTATGGTTATACTTAACATCAATCTCACTGTGTAACCTTGTATTTATGTGTAATGAACATTTATATACTTCCCAGGAAAAAAGAAATTTAGGTAGCATCTCATTTTATGCAGAAGCTCCTGGTAAAGATATGGCAAGCAAACCATCATTTATATGCACCCGAGAGAGCTGCTATAGCAAAGTGAAGAATTATTTTGAGATGTCAATAACCCTCTCCAGTTTGCCTTTTATGCTAAAGGGGAGAGTATTTCCACTTGTGACACTGTTATTTTCTTGGACGTCTGTAATGTATTTATCCAAAGGTTTCAACGAATGTCAAGACAGTGTCTCTTTCAGTATCACGATATGTGTCATACAGATAGAGAGAAGTTATTACTCTGTCATTTACCAAGGGTTTTCTTCATCATCACAATGTCAGTGTCACTTAGGTATACACTCCAGGCATATGAATGTCTCTCACTGTGGCCTTCCAACTATTGGATTATGACTACTCCATCAAGTCTTGGTTCTTTACTGCTTATGGCCTGTTGTCTAGTTTCCCTCCATTGCTTTGCTACTCAGGGCTAGGGAGCAAAGCATTCATCTGCCTCCATGGGGGACTCTCCTCTGACTTACCTGCTGAGTCTTTTTGCCTTTCTGGCAAAAACAAACGAGCAAGCAAACTACCTTTTCTTCTAAGATATTAACTCACCTCAACATCATTTGGCTTCTCTCTTCTACACCCGTGCCCTGTGGAGTCCCAGTTGGGAACAGGGGTAAAGATTGGAAAAGTCTGGTTCTATTTCAAGCTGACAAGGATAGCCCTCCTTCCACTGCTTACAGAAGGCCCACCCTGCTTCTCACACATACAGGATCTGTCAGAATTCTAGGAAGGGTTTAGTTGCCGCTGGAAGGACAGTGCCCAGGCCTTCGACAGAAGTCTGTGAGAGCACATAGTCACAAGTATGCCCCAGTCCAGAGACCTCCTTAGAAACCTGGTTAGGGACACACCCTTTTGCACCAGAAGTCCAGGGGTGCATGTCTCTACCCAAATGAGCCCAGTTGTGCTGAGGAACCCTAGAACACTCACCTGTCTCTGCATGCCCAGGGCACACAACAGGAACTTTGGATGGAGTGCATGGTGGTGTGCTTCAGCTACCGCTGAGGTTGTGGGGGGGATCAGGGTATAGTGAGGTGTCCATGAGCTGGAGAGTGTTCTAACACACATTAGGACTTTGATAGTTTCACAGCTCTGACCTTGCAGAATGTGATTTCCCAGCTTCCTGTTGCTTTCTGAGCCTTGCAATTCAAGATGGTTAAGATGGCTTCTGGGCTGAGCAGTCTAATACATTGTCCCGTGGGAGATGCCTTTTAATTATGCGATACCCGTGTCCTTATAGGTTCAGGGAAATCAGCTGGTATTCCCAGGGCTAGTCCTTTGAGTTCTCACCTGGAGATTTATCCACAGATAGGAACTCTGCCCTTTAAATGGTAATTAATTTTCAAACTCGTAGCTGCCTGAGCATTTTGCTCTCCGATGATCTGAAAATAGAGGTCTCCTATCAGAGCAAGCTCCCAGAATAGCAGGACAAGAGTGTCCTGGAATGGGGTGGAGCTCAGGTCTTCCTGTGAAGGGGCTGAGGGGTTCAGAGGAAGAGAACAGTGGGAAGGAAGGGATTCCAGAGATGCCATCTGGGACTGTTCATTAGGAAGGTCTCTCTAGTCTTTGTGATGGGATTCTGTATTCTTCACTCGGGACTTTATCTTCAAAGTTGGTCAAGTCTGTTTGCTTCTGCAATTCTTTTGGGACAAATGACTCATGAGAAACCCATTTGTCTGGAAGAATTGCAATAGGACCTCCTGTCTAGGGATGCTGAAGGGGACCAGATCACATGAGTTCTGTTATCTCTGTTGCCTGGGTCAGCTGGGTCTCTCTTGAGCATTAGCTGGTTCCTCTGATTTTTGTGGCCTCCTCCCATCCCGGCACTTGTGGCTAACCTTAATGGAAAGTAGATGTCTAATGTAACCTCCAGCCCAACGCTCTGGGCTGAAGAAGCTGGCGTGTGGGCGGATGCAGCCATGCAAGGAAAGCTTTCAGTGCAAGTGCTGGTCTCTGAGCCACGTGTTTGTAAGCTGTGTTCTTGTAATGCTTTATGGCTGGTGAAACCCGGGTATGGGGTGCCACCGTACAGGGTGGGAAAGGAGAAAAGGTCATTCTGTGGATGAGAGCAGGCATGTTGCTGTGGGCAGTTGGTTTCTATCTGGGCCTCTGGGATCTCTCTCGAGTCTTTCTTCTTAGGTTCATTTCTAGAAATAGACATTTTATTCCTAGGGATAGAGACTAAATTGAGAGTCGAATTTTCCAGCATTATATCAAGATTCTTTCAGCTGCAAGTGACAGAAACCTCATCCAATCTATCCTAAGCTAAAAGGCAATGTATTGTGTTCATAATCACAGAATCCAGATTTAAGACTTATTTCTGGTGGGGCCTAATTCTAAGACCGGACTAAATCTCCAGGCTTCACATACATTGCTCTCTCTCTCTCTCTCCTTCTTTCCTTTCATCTCCACTCAACCTTCCTACCATCCCTCCTTCTCTCTGTCTTCCCCCTTTTCTGCCTGACACAGTGATCTCAGGGAAAGACATGATAATGGGGAAATAGATTCCCAAACCCTCAAGGCTGATGAATTTTGGAAATCATGATGATAAAATGCTACAGGGGTTGGGCAGGTGATCTGGGACCTAGATGTTCAGTGACAAAGACTTGTCTTCATTGGAGATGCCTTGCCATTGGGAGCCCCACTGACCAGGCATGAAATGATCCAGTTGTTTGAGTTGGGCTAGGCATTATGCTGAGAGAAGCTGCAAAAGAAGGACTAATGAAGCAAAGCCCATGACTGACTTGTTTTTCCAGTCTCTCTATGAGGAACATCCAGTGCTGTCCGGTGTCATTTTGATGGGTGCTCTCCAGGCTGATGTAGCCTCCCGTCTTAGTTCGTTATATCTGCAGATTTAGATCTTTCTGAATGAACAATCCCTCTTCAGCTTTTATCGGTGTTTCTATAGATATAAAGTTCTAGGATTTCTATCACATTTTCCAATATTTGCCACCCCAACGCATCCATTTATATGCCTTGAAACAGCCAGCGAGTCTTCCTTCACTTTGGATGTGCATAAGAACTCTGACTCAGTGGTGCCAAAGAACATTGGCTTTGGAATCAGACTCCTGTAGGCATGAGGCTTGGATTTTCTACTCTTTAGCCTTTTGAACTCACATAAGTTGCTTCACCCCTTTCTTCCTTCATCTATGTAATGCTGTTGTTAATAATAATTTCCACAGCCAAGGCACACTGGGAGGACGTTTAGCACAGATCCTAGCTTAGTTTAGTTTAGTTTAGTTTAGTTTAGTTTACAAGCCTTCCGCCTCTGGCCTCAACCTTGGAATAATGAAAGCATCTCTTTTTACCTGTTACGATAAATCCAGATGAGGCCTCAACTGTTTGGATTACCTACCCCAGACTTAGCCTTGCTCCACCTCTGGGGGACCCACCAGGGGACCCTGAGAAAGATTCCTCCACCCAGTTTCAATTAGCCCCAAAACAAGAAGTCCACTTGCTCCAATCCTCCTTCTATCCTTTTGGAGACACGAATGTGTATAATCGAATAGGAATGCCTTTGAAAAAAAACCACTCAACTGTGATTACTGGCTTAGCATTTAAGACTTTCTCCTGGGTTCATCCTCAGAGCAGCCTTCCCTTGCCTTTTGACCTTGAAGGGGAAGCCAAGAGGTAGGGCTTGTTTATAAAGAGAGAAGGAGCAGCTCACAGCTGCATGCCTCAGGTTATGGCTTGGGATGCCAGATGCTGTGTGGAGGGACAAGCTCCTCCATGCCTTTCATCTGAGACTACCCTTGGCTCACACCCTTTGCTGCAAAGAGGCACTCTGGGGCCCAGTTGTAGAGTAGTGGGCTGTGTGAAACTCGTGGGTCTCAGAGCTGTAGCCTCACAGCACTGGGAGGGGCATCCAGAGGTTATCCAGTCTCTGCCTCACCGAATCATAGTACTTTGGAACTAGATGATACCTAAAGGCCAACGAGCCCAGCCCTTTTCCTCACCCTACCAATTTTACAGATGAGACTCAAGGGCCCAAGGATCAGCCAGGTGGTATGATGTAAACCTAAATCAGGGCCCTGGAGCTTCTGAGTTCTGGTCCATTGCTCTCGTTGGCCTGCCTGCAACACACATGCATGCACACGCACACACATGCACACATGCACACAAACGTGCATGCACATGCATACACACGCCACTCTGGTAACTCAACTGCCAGCGCTGGGGAGGGCGTTGAGATGAGCTTTTGTTCAGTGCTCTTGCTATATTGACTCAGGTGAGAACATTTTGCTTTGGACAATCTCATGCAGTTTTTGAGTGGAGAAGAATCTTTGCAGCCCTCTGCTCCAGCTATGTAATCATTACAGATGTGAACATGAGAGCAGGAGGAAGCAGAGGGTGCCAAAGCACAGAGGGGCACGCTGGGAGCCCTGGAGGGAGAGTTCAGATGACCTGAGTCTCAGTCCAGTGCTATTTCTACCCTATTCCGTGGTGGCAGATCTCGCTTCCAACTTCCTCCCTCCTAGGATGCTTTGAGGCATCTCTAGACACTGTATGGGTTGTGTGTCTATGTTAATTAATACCCCTTTCCTAGAATTTCTCAGGGGACAGGCTAGCTAGGAACGCGTGATGCATAAAAATAATGGTGGTACTAACTTATGTTTATAAATTACTTTGCAGTTCACAGGGGCGTCAGCTGCTGTTATCATCCATCGGCAGACTGCCCTGAGAATGTCATCCCACCATGTTTTCTAAGTCGAGCCCCCACCTTTAAGTGAAGGTGGGGGATTTTATCCACCCTTTCACATTTGTGGTCCAGCCAGAGATCCAGCAAGTGATCTGAGGGCTCTCTCCTCCCGGGCGCCAAGGAAACTTCCTTCAGAATTAGAGGGTCTTATTTCATGACTCAAAGAAGAATCCCACTTTCTGTTGGGTGTAGCAGTGCCCTGAATTCTCCAGAAAGCTTTGGGTGTGTGAAAAGGCGCTTAGCGTCTGCTTTTCCTGGCCCTGGTAGGACCTGCTCTAGACTAGTTAGCGGGTGGACTGGGAGCTTGGCTTCAGCTCAGAGAAGCTGGATAAGGCAGCCTCTCGTGGAAGGAGTGGGGTGTTTTTGTATGTCCTGTCCCATGGTGCTCTTCCCGCTTTCCTTTGCCTTGGGATGTAGCCATTGAGGGTAGGTTTCTCTTGTGGTATGTATTGTTTACTGAACTAATTAAAATATGCAAAGTGTTCCCTGTCCCCCATTTTGCGCTTCTTCCCTGGCTACTTCTGGCATTTTCAGTTGGCAGTTAATAAAACAAAAGGGGGGCCCAAAGGCCCGCGTCTCCCTCCAGCTAGAATGATTAATTTGGAGTGGTTTAGAAGTCGAAGATTTTACCTCTAGCTACAGCTGAGCCTTTTTGGCAGATCCGTTCTACCTGCTCAGAGCACTGTAATTGGGGGACTGTGAATGCTTCCGGAAGGGCACAGGGCAGGTGGAGGGAGTGAGCAGGAGGGGGGCAAGGGTTTGGTTTGTTTATTATTGCAGTGCAAATGGAGGAGACTTCTCCTTCCTCAGGGTAAGCCTACATGGAAATAGCTATAGCCAAGGACCCTGGAAATTTACTTCCTAATCCAGCCTAAATGTTTACTACCACCAAATACCCCCATCTACCCGCACACACAGAGATTCTCCAAACCCATTCTCTTCTAGAGAATGCTTCTTGCAATATTTATTTGCTGCAGCAAGCCTTGGTGCCTGTTCTGGCCAACGTGTATACTACGCTAAATGCTTTACATGGGTTGTTTTATTCAATCCTCATGGCCGTTTTAGCAGGTGGATAGCAATTGATGTTCAACAGATGGGGAAACTGAGGCTCAGAGAGCTTAGCTGATTTCCTGAAGTGATGTGGCTATATGAATTTGTGGCTGTGTGTTTGTCTGTGTATCACGATGTTATTGGGCCCCTATTGTAAGATCTGCTTGGGGTGCACTGCCTTCTGTTCCCATTAGGGGAACCTGTTTCTGCACCCACCAGCTTTTCTAATAGGACATCTTGCCCTTGCACTGAGCAGAGTGTGTAAGGTGCATTTTGCCAGGGGCATCAGGCCTTGCCTCAGTTTACCTCTCTACTGGCCCAGACACATAGCTACCTGCCTCCTTCCAATCTGTGGCCCAGAGAGATGAAAGATACACAGACCACGTCATACTGTGGGAATCATCACAATAAGGGATGTGGAGAGGCCTCAGCCGGCAAAATGTCTTTTAGACACAGTTAAGAAGCAGCCCCTCAAGGTGACAGGTGTTGGATCAGGGCAGACACCCCTGTCATTGTAGCAAATAATGCTCTATGTTAACAGTGTCAAGAGTCATTTCTTTTTTTTTTTCAAGATTTTATTTATTTATTTGAGAGGGAGAGAGAGACAGAGAGAGAGAGAGTGAGAGCACAAGAGCAGAGGGAGGGAGAAGCAGACTCCCTGTGGAGCAGGGAGCCCAAAGTGGGTATGGGGCTTGATCCCAGGACCCTGAGATCATGACCTGAGCTGAAGGCAGACGCTTAATCGACTGAGCCACCCAGGTGCCCCTCAAGAGTCATTTCATAGTGTTGACTATGTTTTATAAACAGTCTTTCATTTGTCAGTCCTCCTGAAGTCTCTCGGAGGTAAATGAAGATCACGAGCAGCAAATGGAGGCTGTTTTCAGCCGTCTGCTTCTCGGGCAGCTGATGTGGGGCCCTAGCAGGGGTTGTGCAAGCAGGTTCTCCCATGATCACAGCATGCGGTCCGCATCACAGACTTTGCAAGTGGCCAGTCCCCTGTGCCGGGCTTTTGGGATCTTGGAATTCGAAAGAAACGTTTTCAATCAAGAAAGCCAAGCAGTCCATCTTGTCATCCAAAGCTAAGAGGTGGGCGCCTGGCCTGAGGTTATTTAGAGATGGGATCTCACCGGCTAGCAAGGGAGAATATTTTGTCACTTCCTGGAAAAGCTCTTTCTCCACCGTTGGTACAAATCAGCTCTGGTCACCACTGGGCTCGGACAGAAGGCTCAGGATCGGAAGATGATGTCATAAAACTCGGATTGTGATTAAGGAATCCAATGCTATCATCTTCAGGCTGATGGGTATTCAGTCAATAGGAGGCACATTTTTGTTACCAATGGCTGGAGGAGACAATTTACAGCTCGGTCTGCCTTTTGAGGAAAAAGAGCCCGTCTCATTCTTTGCTTCTTAAATTCAAATCATCTTGCTTTTCCTTCTTGTTTCCTGCCAGGAGGCCTAAAACAAAGGAAATAAAGTCATTGAACTCCATCCATAGAATATGCTAACCAGCTCAGTCCTGTCTACTCTGGGATTTGCATTAGCTGCTCTTCCTGGGTGTCGAAATCCTGCTTTTGTAAACAGCCAAGTAGTCCAAGGATCCGAGTTGGCAGCCCCACTGATCCTGGAAACCTGTTCCCAGTGCTTAGAAGTGGAATTATCTTGAACCCACAAAACTCATAAGAAGGATTTAGAGTATGGCGAGGGATTCACTTCTAGCTTGGCCCCTGCCTACCATGGACTTGCTGACATTCCATCTCTGAGCTGGAGATGGAGATTTCCTTCTCCATAATTCAGGAACAGTGTCTCCTTGGTGTAAGGGTCACTGGGCAGAATGTCCAAGTTTCTGGAAAAACGAGAAGTGCTGTACAGTAAACATAAACACTGAGAAATTAGCACCTTGGAAGATGCCACATACACATATGTGCATGTATATACGAAAACCCTGCATGCTTCTGTTTCATTTAATATCTCACTGAATTTCCACATATGTTCTACGTAGTTTATGATTTTACACATAAGAAAGGTGAGTCTTCGAAGGTTAAGTAAGTTCCCTAAGGTTGCTTAGCTAGTAAAAGGCATTGCCTAAGTTATACATTATCCCATTTGTTCCTTCAGATTGTCTGTTTCCTTATCCTGTACACACATTTTCAATATCAGTCATATTTTTTTACTTTTTTTTTTTTTTTTGGCATTAAATACCGAGCAAAGCCAATCTTGTCTGAAAGAGAGTTTCTTGTGTTTGCTAAATAAGTCTGAATCTAAATCAAAACCTTGGGGGAACAGCCAGAGCTGAGCAGGGTACATTAAGAATCTAGATTTATCACAAAAAGGCTTTATTCTCCCGTTTCCCTTTACCTATTAATGTTTGGCAAGTGCTCGGGGTTTGGGTGGATCCATCTAGATCCAGTGTGATCCATGGATCTGAGCTGAAGTGAGACCTCCAGCTCTGTTCAGTGCATTGAGCTCTTCTAATAACTTCACGATGGTTTGTTTCTACTGGAAGATTTGAGCGCAGCCAGGAGGCTCCACATCTAGGCATCTGTAAAAAGAAAATAAGGGCAAGTTATTTTTCAACCTACATCTTTGGACTTGCACTGTCTACTCTATAAAAAAATTATATATATATATATATTGCTTGGGCGCAATAAAGGACAGTGAGGTGTCTGAATGATGGCCAGCATTTAGACAGGATTTAGAAAGGGGAAAACAAAAGGGGGAGTTATAGAAGGTATGTGTTCCTGGGCCTTCCATCTGAGAACTTGCTTCTGGCAGATGCAGCTCTAGGTAAGAGAGTTGGGGAGAATCTCAATGGGCCTCTTTATCCTCGAGGCTCACACTGCTAAACAGCTTGGCTCTTAAACTCCTTGTATTTTTGGAAGACTCCAAGGGTTTTTCCTAATCCTGGGGCTAGAGGCTCAGTCTGAAACAGCCATTCCACTGAGATTCTGCTAAATGGATGCCTTTTGCATAAACTGTCACAAAGCCTGGCTCAGAGGGAGCCACGCTATAATGATGTCTTTGTGAGCTTCCTCTGTACCTTCCCTCCAGAGAATCCCAACTACCTCCTAGACCCGGGGCTGAGGTCTTCAGTCTGTGTCTACAAGAAGCAAGGTGATAGCATGGCTTACTATATCAGGAAGAGGAGGGGAGGCAAAAGGAAGGCAAACAGTTCTCTGCTTTATGAAGTCAGAAGTCTGATGTCACTATAGAAAATCTCAGTGTCTTATGTAAGTGTTTCATCCATGGAATTTCTATAACTGGAGTGAAGCCACGGACAGACGTGCCCTTGTGACTGCGCACATCCCTGTTGTAGATTTAATCAGATTTAAATCAGATGAATATTCAGATGATTACATCCCTAAGGCCTCGCCCACACAACTGGGGAAACAGAGTTCTACTGGGTGACCCAAAAGTCTAAACGCAACAGGATGAACACAAAGAAGCTATAGAACTGAAATTTAAGATTTGTAAGACTCAATCCATATATGGGGCGCCTGGGTGGCTCAGTTGTTAAGCGTCTGCCTTCGGCTCGGGTCATGATCCCAGGGTCCTGGGATGGAGCCCCGCATCGGGCTCCCTGCTCCACGGGAAGCCTGCTTCTCCCTCACCCACTCCCCCTGCTTGTGTTCCCTCTCTCGCTGTCTCTCTCTGTCAAATAAATAAAATGAAATCCTAAAAAAAAAAAACTCAATCCGTATATTTTTGATTTGCATCCCTGTATGTATATATGCTTTTCTCTAGGAATACGTTTACACTGAAAACAAGAACAAGACTCTAGGGGACTTGCATTTCATTTACTTTTCTTAGTGACCTTGGGCAAGTCATTGCCTCTCTTCCGGCCAAGGTTTTCATGCCTGGAGGCAGGTGAGGTCATTTCCAAGGCCTTTCCCTGTTTGTATGTTCCTGATGTACAGCTTTAGCATTGAAGCTCTCCTTTGGAGCCCTGGATTCTGATGAATGTTGGATTTGGGGAGATGGACTGGGTCCAGTTACCAGGTAGGGCTGGTCCTCCAAAGAGCACCCTGGAAGGAAGACAGGCTGTCACACCAAAGCAGCATGTCTGGGGAGTGGGCCAACGGGGCTGGGCAGAGGAGTGAAAAGCTGGTTGGAAACACAGGGTCTGTAAATTCAGAACAGCCAAGTGGGGAAAATGAGGGGAGAGAGAATCAGGGAAAGGAGGTGGGTGGGTAGAATAGGGGACGATCTGCAAGGGCAGACTGCCATTTCTAAGGCTTTGGTGGCCTCCCTCATATGTGGTGAGGGAGCTTTTAAGAGCGCCCAGCTGTCGGCGGTGGGGGAGCAGGCAGTGAGTAGGGTTAATTCAGGAAGGACCGTTATGTCCTTCTGAAGTTTTGAAGCCATCAGCGGAGTGAATCAACTGATTTAGAGTGGAACCACTTATTTTTGCTGTCTTAGAGACAGGATACATTTGAGGAGGACTTTGCATCTTTCCTCCTACGGTTAAGCCATTTATTTCAAGAGGCTTCCAAGGGAGATTTCACCAGCTACGTGTGATCAGGGCATGGTTGACAGGCCTGTGTTTGTATTTATGACTCTACCATGCACAATGACGCACACATGTTCGTCTAAACATTCCTCGTCCGGATACGTGGGTGTATGTATTTGTGTGCAGCCCATGTGTGTGAAAACCCCAGGCCCTCTGGAACAAGGGTGGCAATGATTCTAAAGATTGTAGTGATGGCTGCTGACCTACTGCTGGGGGCATGTTCAAGGTGACTACCAGCCTTGGCTGATGATTCGCTTGGACACCAGAGCAGAAGCTAAGAGACATAGCCACTGGGGCTTGAGGGAGACTGGGAGAATTTCCAGGGGTTGGAGAGTGCACATGTGAAGCTTTCTGTCTTTTTCTTAATGCACATGGAGGTTCTTCTATGTGCTGAGACATGCAATCAAGAAAGATTAAAATTGAATAAATAAAAAAAAAATGACACCGACGATAAATGGCAATCTTTGTGATTAAGCTGTTTTGCCATTAATGTCCATTGCAAAGCTTTTACAACTCTTCAGAAAGCTACTGCCCTTCTCATGGACTTTAACAGACTTTGACTTGGCCCATACAGATTAGGGATTACGGAGGTAGCTTGAATCCTTCCATTTGTTCCAGAAATATCGCGCCCTGTGAATTCGTGTTTGCTCACCTTTGCTGCGTCGTGGTTTCTTTATCTGGGAAATATGGGTCACTTTGCCTCCTTTATACCTTGTCAGAGTCCCGTAAGCATGGCCGTTTTGAACTTCTGGGAGAGAAGCGGGCTTCTGTGAGGTCTTTGCAACCCACCAGCTGCCTCCTTTTCTGTGCCATTAGACGCAGAGACCTGAGGGGCCTTCTAGAGCTCAGAGTTCTTCTTTCACCCAGAGCGGTGGGATTCCTCTGCCTGCAGGGGAGTGGGTGTCTCTCTGTGGAAAAGAGCAAGACAGTGCCTTGTTCGGGGAGGACGGGAGAGGAGAGGCGGCTGTGGGGAGGTGGGTGGGGGGCCACCCCCCAGAAGAGCTCTGTGCAGCGGGACATCCTGCCCTCCTTGGAAATGGGGCCTGAGATCCTCCTTCAGCTCTTCACGCCTTCAGTCGCACCACTCCTGGCCCCCAGGGCAGGGTGGGCAGCAAGGGCTCAGGACTTAAAGGAGTGGGGCTTGGGGGGTTTTGGCAGGCACCCCGGGCTGGAGGTGAGGTGGCGGCTCTTGCTTCCACCTTTTGCATCCTCTCCCCTTGTACTGCTGACGAGGTGAGTGGGATACCGCCCTGAGGAGAGAATTGAGGCAGAGAGACAAGACTCCAAACTTCACACCGCTAGGGGCTCCGTCTCTGGACCTGTGGTTTTCAAACCTTTGATGCCCCTAAAAGAATTTTGAAAACTCACCTATACGTGTCCCCTGCACCTTGTAAGTTGCTATATAAAATCTTCAATGTAATTTCAAATAGTTGCAAACGATGCCATTTCCAGACTATTGTAAATATTGGCATTAAAAAAAAAATACATCACTTCTGTAATGTATCTAATGAACTTTAAATACCAGAGCAATTTGATACATCATCTATTAAACACATGAACAAGGGCTTAAACAGTCAGTTTTACAGGGTTCCTTCTTCTTCCTGAATTTATGTTTTCATTCCAGTTACCCTACCAAGTTCTATCCTTATGTATTATATTTTTATGCATGAAAGCCTTTTATTGGCCACTCTATCATAATTTAGTGTGACAAAAATATGTATGAATATTTAAATTTAATTTTTAATGTCTGATAACCATTAGTTCCTAGATGGTAACAGTTTTGGGATTGAGTTATCATTACAATTATTAGCAATACACAGAAGTAGGCAGCAGATCAAAATAATGCATTTATAGCACAACTTTGATGAATACGAATGAAAAGAAGTTATGAGATTTTTGGAAATGCATCTCATATTTTTCCATTAGTCCATAATGCATATTATTTATTGCTAAAGTAAGGAAGGTTCAGGATCAATTCTATTCCTGTTTTTTATTTATATAACTCTAAGAACTGAGAAACATTATTTACACTAAACTAATAGATGGAAAGGAAGGAGTTTTGTTATTGCAATGTGACTCAATTCTTTGAACTGTTGTTAGGTCTTTTGCCTAAAATCTCATATTGGCCTCTTTTTTTTTTAAGATTTTATTTATTTGACAGAAAGACACAGTGAGAGAGGAAACACAAGCAGGGGCAGAGGGAGAGGGAGAAGCAGACTCCCCACCGAGCAGGGAGCCCGATGCGGGGCTCGATCCCAGGACCCTGGGATCCTGACCTGAGCCGAAGGCAGATGCTTAATGACTAAACCACCCAGGCTCCCCTCTCATATTGGCCTCTTGTCAAAATTTCTTTTTAATCTCCGCTTAGCTGATCATCCTTTAAGTCTGTCCCCCTTCAATTGTTTGAAAAGAATTGGAAACGACTCGACGCCAAAAGGATTTGCTTTCCAGCCTCTTAGAGACATTCATTTTCAACACCCGTACTAGTATTTCATAGCGTTTATTTGTTTGTACTCGGTAGGTTTTCTCCCCTGAGATTTAGGATGAATGAGAGACTTGTATTTCCTCTGGAGGTGGCAAGTGTACATGTGTGTGCACAGTTGGGAAGGGGGATTGCTTTGCCATAGTGAGTGCTCAGTCAATGTTAGAAAAAAAAATCCATATGGGGGTTTAGGATCAGTGAAATCCTTCAGCGCTTTCCTTGCCTGGGTACCCATTGGAAAAACTTCATGTGTCTCCAAATTATGTGGATCCTGGATTGGAACCACTTCAATGGGCACTGCAGACATCTTGCATGTTACACTGAATAGGAATTCTAGGCTATTATTCTTTATGGGGTGAGGAGTCACCCGAGATATATGTAAAAAGTGCACCTTCCCTATTGACAATAATAAAAAGGTGGAAACACTTGAGTCCTATCAGTCGGGGGCTGGCTAGACAAACTGTGGCATGGTCACACTCGGTGGGGTCCTAGAGAACTGTAAAAGGAACAAATACCCTAGCGAACAAAAGTAAAGTACACAACAGGTACGTTACTTTTTATCTAAGAGAATGAAGAAAATGAATATAACCTGTATTTTCTTATGTTAAAAACAATGGAAGAATAAACTAAAATCAAACCAAAAGAAATGGTTACCTATAGGGAAGGAGGAAATCACAGTGGGGAGAGTGGACAGAGATGGTATCAGACTTGGATTTGGTGTACTTTGTTGGTTTTAGCTTTGAAACCATGGCACAGTTTTCACATCATTATAAACATTTCAATTTGTAGAATTAAACCAATTCTTCAAAATAAAAAGCAAAATGAAACACATAAGCCTAACTGTATATTAAGTATATTATATGTATTTTATAAACATATATTAGGATAAAGCAACTACATAATATTACTAATTTAAAACTCAAGATTCTCAGCATAAGGAAAAATACTGATATAAAATCAAAGAGGTTAAGTAAAAGCTCTGTAATCCTAAATTTGAGTTGGAAAAATCAATATGAACTCATAATGTATTTTCTTTTAAAAGTTTTTCCTTGTTACTTCCATTATAAACACCTAGAAATAATGACCAACCCAATAGCAATGAACTCTCCTGGCATCCATAGTGTAGTCTCTAAATATCCCATTGTCCACCCAAAGGATCCAGGGCTCCTTGGAGAAATGGCCACTTCTAGGGCTGGGGCAACAAAGGTACAAGATGAGCCTATAATATTTTTTTCATGTCAGAAGCAAGGATGCTATCAAAGACTACTGGGGATATGTGAGAGTCAGCAACTTTAAGAGGCTGCCACTGGCCAAAGATGGAACAGTAAGCATCAACAAGAGCAGTTACAGTAAGTTGAAACACTTCAATGTGTTAAAAGACATACTGGCCCCCCTGCGCCCCCCACAAACACGCACATACAGGAGTCAATAATACTTGTCAGAACCAAACCAAACCAAACCAAGTTAAACCAAACCTCTTACTGGTCACCTCTGGAGGATGCTAGGGAATGAATTCATTATTCTGAGCACTGATAAATAAAGGGAGAGGGCCAGGCATTTTCCATATGAAGTGTTATCTGTATAATCAAATAGTTAATGAGGGAACTTTTTTACTTATAGAAGGTTTTCAGCGAGTGTATGCAGAGGGGATGCTAGAATTAGAATGCCACCCTTCTGTAGCCGCTAATGGAATATTGGGTCTGGGCAGTAATCATCAGTGCCTGCTAATGCCTTAGGTGAAAAACAATGTTATGATGGATGACCAGGCTGACAACACGGGGATCCATGATAATACAGATGGTGGAAGATGGCATCCAAGGTAGTGTAATCCAAAGATCTCCAAGTACTTGTTTTCTTTCCAGAATCATTTCTTAGAATTTTTGCCTTTTTCCTGTATGTTTCCTGTTTCAAAGCTCAGCCTTCGAGTCTTTAATGTAACACGGGAGTTTGGATCATTAGCTAGTATTTCTCAGGCAGTGGCTGGGCAAGTTACCTTATTTTCATCTGTGAAATGGGGATAATAGGGAATTCGATCATATAGAATGGGATTAAATGAAGGATGTGTGGCTGGTACTCAGTGTGCATTCATTGGCATTATTCTTATGAAGATTATCATGTCAGCCCATCGCTTTTCTGATTAGGTTTTACCATATGGGACTATTTGTCAATATTTCTTGCCAGTGAAGGATTTAACCACTAGCTTTCCCAGACTAGCTCTCTCTGATGTGGAAGAAGGATGTAGATTTTTTTTTTTCCTGGAGGAAAATCAGTGTAGGCTAGGTGGGTCTTTATGGGAATATAGAAACCAGGAAATTAGGTTTGTTATGCCGCCCATGAGCATGTAAGGACATACATAGTGAATAGTCATTGCACTTTATGTGTATACTTTTGCATTTAACAATACTCAGTGGTATTTTGCATACCTCATCTTACTTTAAGCAGGGGCATTGCTTGATTCCTATGTTGAAGATGAGAACATTGAAAAAGAGGTTGAGTGCTTGTCTTAGGTCACATCACAACCCAGTGCTTCTGACTCCCAATTTATTGCTCTTTTTGTTATGTTACTGACCTCTTGAAATATTTTAGTCCACTTCCAGGGGAATGCCTGATAAATTTCACCCACATTGATGGTGAACATCTTGATAAAATTTTTGTTAGTGAGGTCCCTGTAGTCAGTTAATACCCTTCTAATACTTTTATTCCCAGACACTTAAACTCATCAAGGTTTACACCAGCACACTAGAATTACTCCCTCTTTGTAGATTTGGAGATTTCAGTCTGGAATACCTCTTCTGTATTGAGTATAAAATCATTAAATGAGGCAAACACCAGCATCAGTTTGGAGGAATCCATGACTTGAAATTTTTCATAAAGAGGAATGTTTCTGTATTTTATTTTTTTCATCAAGAAACCAGGTCAAATAAGCTATTCTACAAAATTTTAACACAAACGTACTTTTTCTTTACAGAACATCATCTTTTGATACTGAACTTACAGAAATTAGGTCCACTGGTTTTCCTTTACTCAGATGTTAACTTTTTTCCTTTTATAGTTTTTAAACATTTTAAGTGTGACACATGATCATGATGAAATTATAAACAGCATAGAAATACATATAGTAAAAAGGTGGTATTTTCTCTTTGGTCAGTACTCACTCTCATTTCCTTCTCCAGAGGAAACATTAGTTTAATGACTCTATTTCTGGATCTTTTTCTATGCATTTACAGACTTATGCATTATTCCCTTTTAATGTATTTGCTTATGTAGACACATTTCTACATGATTTAGAATGCTAATATATATATTTTTAATGTCTTGTGTTTTCATTTAATGTATCCTAGACCTATTTACATATCACTACACTTACTCCACTATATTTCTTTTAACTACTACAAATATATGTATAGTGATGGACAAATTGTTGCCCTTAAAAACAATGAAATAAGCATCCCCTTCAACCAATTATTTTTGCTTATAGGAGCAAATATTTTCTAAGACTCCTAGAAGTAAAATTACTGAGTTAAAAGGCACTCAGCATCTTCAGTGTGGACAGACTCTGCCAAGCTGCCTGCAGATAAGTTAGCAAGGACACCTGAGAATAACTCTATCCTTGTACATTTTCAGGCACTAGATAGTATCAATCTTTTCAATTTTTCCCATATGACATTCAAAAATGTGTCTCTTTGTTGTTTTAATTGGCATCTCTTCATATGTTTGTGCTCATTTGTAGCCCTTTTGTGGATCATCTGGTCTACCCTTTCCTCATTTTTTTTTTTTTTTGGTCGGTTTGCTTTTTAAAACTAAAGGAACACTTTATGATATATGGATTTTAATTCTTTGTTACATATATTGCAAATATTTCCTCTGTCATTTGTCTTTTAACTATACTTATTTTGTATTTTGCCATGCAAAAAGTGTTTGGTTTTTACAAGTTGTATCGCTAAAATCCTATCCTTTATGGCTTCTTGAACATGTGTCTTATTTAGGAAGGCCTTCTTCTCCTGAGTTATACAGATACTTTTCTAAGTTTTCTTCTAATATTATTATTGTTTTGTTTTTATGTTTAGCTCTTTAATCCATCTGGAAATGATTTTTGTATATGGTGTGAGGTAGGTATCTAAGTGTACTTTTCAAATGAATAGTTCATTGTCCCAACACTTTGATTACTAACCCATCATTTCATATATTAAATTCTGATATTATACATGGGTCTGCCTCTGGACTCTCTATTTTGTTCCATTGATCAATGAAATTTGTCTATATCTATGCCAATAACACAGTGTGCTCATTCCTGTAGTTTGATAATATGTTTTGCAATCTGATAGAGTAAATCTCCCCTGTTGTTCTATTTCAAATATACCTTTGTTTTTATCAAGTATTTATTCCTCTAGACAAATTTTGGTATCATTCTGTCAATTTCCATACATCATTCCATTGGGGTTTTCGTTTAGATTGTGTTGAATTTGCAAACTAATTTGAGGGAGGAATGAGAGATTTATGTCATCGAGTCTTCCTATTCAAGGAAATGACATATCTTTCCATATATTAAGATCTTCTTTTATGTTTTCAATACTTTTCTTTAACTAGAACTTGTACATTTTCTGCTAAGGTTTATGCCTAGGAGTTATAATTATTTTTGTTGCTATTATACAAACAATCTTATTTTCCATTGAATTTGTTACTACTGGTGTATAGGGATAGTTTGATTTTTGTAGGTTCATTTTATATCTGGGTGGCTTATTAAATTGTATAATGATTCTAATTGCTTTTTAGTTAAATACCTTGAATAAGTCTTAATCATATGCATGCAATGGTTTTTGACTCTTCTTTTTCAATGTTTCTACCTTGTTTTTATTTTTGCTTTATTGCATTGGCTAGGACCATCTCAATGGTATTCTGTAAAATCAGTGATAGAAGATACTTTTCTGTGCTTCTAAAGTTTTATTAGCACGTATAATAGTCAGTGTCTTAGATAAAGGAAGTTACCTTCTATTACTAATGAATTTGGGCTTTTAATCAGGAAAATGTGTTGGAAAATTTTGGCATCTTTTGGAAGGATGGATTTTCTTCTACCTCTTTAGGGAATTAAACACTAGATTTCTTAAGGCTGAGGCATTCTTGCATTTCTATTATAAATCTTACTGAGTTATAATATGGAGTTCTTGTAATATCTTGCTGATTCAATATAATAATATTTTATTCATTAATGTTATGAATATAACAGGTAATTTTACACATATATAGATAAAATATCTATGGTTATACTCATGTATTTAAGGCTATATGCTATGTTTGACTGATTTTATCATCAGAAGTATTCAAATCACAAAAAGTCAATTGGGAAAGTTTCTAACTTTTTTATTTTTTATTTTTGGCTTTGGGAAAGTATAAATAGGATCAGACATTTTAGTCGAACTTACTCCCCAAAATCATCTGGACCTTGTACTTTTTTAATGTATAGAATTTTTACTACAATTGTAATTGTTTTTTTGTGTTTGAATTTTCTACTTCTCTCTTTTTTTCATTAATTTTTTCTAGTAAATCAATTATGACATCTTTGTTTTCAAATTTCTTGTAATATTGTTAACATTTTACATTTGTCTCCTCTCTGTCTTTTATTAACCTTGCCAAAGAGTTATATTACTTTTAAAGGACTACCAATTAATTAATTGTGTAGATAAGTCTCCTTTTAAATTTTTTCCCCTTTTGGTTGGTTGTTTTGCTTTGCTTTCTTTTATACCAATTCCTCATTTTATCTTTATTATGTATTTCCTCTTTCTTTCTATTGTCATGTTGGTCTTTACTACCTTTGTTGTTGAATCATATTTTAATTTATTAACTATTTTAAAAATAAGTCCTTACATGTTATAATTAACAAAATTACTTTAGCTATATTTCATAGATTTCAATGAATACAAATTTAATTATCATAATAAATAGTTTTACATTTAATTTTCAATTATTCCTTTACCAAGTAGTTTTTTAATTGCCCAAAGGGAAACTTTTAAAAAAATTATTCTTTTGTTGTGAACTTCTATTTGGCACAGAAAATGTTTCTCATTTTTATTTTATGTTTACTGTGGTTTTTATCTTGGCATTTCAGCTTTCCTTTGAGGTATTATATGTGATTGGTTTTATTGTTTCAGATAATTGAAAATAATTTTCAACTTTTTAGGGAGGCTGAAAGACACACAATTGCCATACTCATATCTATCAATTAAAACTCGTTATCTATATTTTTAAAATGTATCTTCATTTATCTTGTCTTCTTGACCTGTCTGTTTGTGAAAGAAGTGTTTTGATTTTCCATTATAATGGTAGTTTTGTCAGTTTCCTTTGGTTTATATCCTATTTTTAGTCTTTGTATTTTTGTTGCTATATTATAATAATGCTGAATTTTGCCATCTTGAAATATGATGTAAATTACTTTTTCTCCTTTTAATTCTTGGCATTCTAAATTTTTTTCCACATGTTTTTAATTGTCAGCATTTTATATATTTGATATTATACATTTAAATCATATATTGTGTATATCAAATATACATATTTAATATATATTCATTTTTCCTTTTGTATTTTTGCATTCTTTCATTTTTAATATTTTCTGCTCTTCTACACGTCTTTTCTAAATAACACACATCTTGATTTTTTAACATAAATTTTCTCTTATTTAAGAGGCAGTATAACCCATTTGTATATAGTGTCTATATAATATGCAAATTATTACAGAAATATTATTATCTTTGTATAAAAGACATAAATTATATACAAAGATATTATTTAAACTTCTTTTTCATAGTGTGCCTTCAACATCTTTAGCCCATTCCTCTTTTTTGTCATCTTGTTGGTATTGGTTAGAGATTTTTGCTTTTCTTTTCTAAAAACTGGTTTAGAAGCTATATGTACTATTTCTATTCGTCTAGGAGGCACTTAAAAAGTTTAGCAAGCAAATTTAAATTGAAACTCTTGTAATCAAAAGTTGATGACTGTAAACTTGATTTCCCTCCCTAAAAGACAAAGCCTTTGCCAGGCTTTTAATGATTTCTCTTCCTATTCTTCTATGTACCTATGGCTGAAATTATCTGAAGGTTTCATTCCAGAGAAGTAGTGTTAATAATAGCAGTCATAGTACTCTTAGCATTATTAGTATTATTATTTACTTTACGTCTCTACTTTACAAGAAGACTTTATTAGTAATTGTATTACATTTTACTACCAAATTAGCAACCACCATTTAGATTTAAATTGCGTTTTTGTGACTTACATGCTCTACTTTATTTGTTACGTTCCCAGTCATTGTCTATTTTAGATTCTTTTTTTCTGTTTTTCTGGAGCAATCCTCAATTAATTTTTGCTTCTTTATTTTCTGAAAAGCTGTGAGTGGTCAACTTTCTGAGTCTTTGCTTGTCTGAAAGAAACCCCTTCATTTGTCTTTACACATGACACAGAGCTGTCTTGATTATAAAAATCCCAGGTTGAAAACAGCTTCCGCACGTCCTTATCATCATTTATCTTCTAAAATATTTCAAGTGGATAAAGCAAACAGCATTTTGCTTTTTAGAAATAAGATTGCCCATTTTCCAATAAGTCATTCTTAAGTGTTCATTGTCCTTATCCCTTCCAACTGACCCACCATAGAGAACTTCTAATTAATAGTTTATCAGGGCATTTATAGAGAGCTGTTTCTATCAATGGCAAGCACTTTTCTAACAACAAAATTCTATGTATGAGCCAGAAGTTCCCATTTCTGATGTTCTATTTGCTAATGATGCAGTGAGTTCCTGAGTTTTAAAACATGCTGTGAATTTTCTTCCACTTATGTTAATACCTCTAGCCTGCTGGGCCGTGAGGATTTCCCTAATGTTTTCTCAGGAAAGTGTACCTGAATGTCAGTCACTTCCTCTCATCCTTGACTGTCAGATCTGTAGACCCACAGATGGGTCTCCGTAGGCTATTTTAAAAGAGACTTCTCTCACTGGCCTTTGAGATGTTACTAAGAACTGTCATAAATTCTCTTTCGGTCCACCTGATTTCTTATGAGCATGTGGTCTTCCGTACATTTGGAACTTCCAGTTCCCTTCACTTGAAACACTGAGACATAAGTTACAGTGAGAAATTCAGGATTGTCAGATAGAAGGTAAAGTCATGGTTCTACAGATTAGATGCCCTTGGATAATACTGTGCTTTAACCACCTTGGCCAAGGAGTCCAACCCCATGTCTAAAAATACTCAGGTACTTGATGGCCTCCCTCATTGATTCTGCTGACTTCCCTCTGGACCTCCTTTCAAGGCTAGGTTCACTGTAGTACCAGATTCTAAAACCTCTCCTACCCCAAATCATCTTGTGATCTTTCATTATACTCCATGCCAAGGAACCCACCTTCCATTAGGGATTATCTCTCATTGCTACTCTAGCTGCCTCCAGTATTGTAGATCATGGATGTCAGTTCCTCCACTGAGACTCTGACACCAGTTGCATCAAGTTCAGGTTGTGGTTATCATAGAATAAGAGGCATCGAGAGTGCATCTACTTACAAAGAGTGCAGACAGGTAATGACTGATTCTGGCCATCTGGTCACTCTGTGTGTGCCTCTGTCTTGATCCCTTTTAGGTGGGAGGACACACCATGCTCCCCATCCGTTGGATGCCCCCTGAAAGCATCATGTACCGGAAGTTCACTACGGAGAGCGACGTGTGGAGCTTTGGGGTGATCCTTTGGGAGATCTTCACCTATGGAAAGCAACCGTGGTTCCAGCTCTCAAACACAGAGGTACAGAAGGGGGGTAGAGGGGAACCTCCATTTGGGGGAAGGCTGATAGGAGTTATCTCGGGCCAGGATTTGGACCTAGTATACAAAACATGAGGCAGTGTTTGGAGCTAGCAGGGCAAATAGAGGTATAAGCAAGAGGGGAGAGCTTCTTAGTAGGAAAAACATTAGAGCTGTAGGAAGTGTGGTGTAATTGTCAAGAGAGCATGAAATCAGATGTCTAAATGGATTTGCGAGTCCTGGTCCTGTTTGTGCTGTGACACTTAAAAATCACAAACGTCTCACTAAGACAGAACATGAAAACAAAGAACAACTCTGAGTTTTTCAATTGTGCCATCTTGTGGAAACACCCAAAGAGTCTGGATTCCCAAAGGTTTTAGGCCTGCCAGGCCTGGGATGGGCAGAGGATGGTGGATGGGGAAGGCACATTTCACGTTATTGATAGAGCTGTGTGTGGACCTCCAGGAATAAAAGCGCTCATCAGAGGAAACAACATCATCATAATTAACACATTATATGCTTTTATAATTTTGATTTATAATAATAAGAAGAATACCAGTAATCAAATTTTCATAATCGCTAACATTTAGTGCCAGGTACTTTTCTAAGCACTTTAGCTTTATTAACTCAGTACTTTCCACATGAATACCTGTTGAGATTCAGGGCAAAGGGAAGGGAACTGCTTGGGGTTCTGGAGAGGACTGGCCAGAGACTCAGATGGGAGCTTCTGCAGCATGGAGAAGGCATGGGCCATGGCCACAGAACTCCTGCCTCCAAAGCCAGTCAGGATGGTTCTCATTTATGTCTGACCAGACTCATGTTGCCCTGGAGAATTCAGTATATTAATAGACAGGAATGGGCTCGGATTCCCAATCAAGCAGACCTATAAGAGATTGCAATTTATTTTTATGGTCTTCTGTTTTCTACAAAAACATGAACACAAGGGCCTTTTAATATTGCAATCTTATCTGAATATTTGAGAAAGTATCTTTGTTTTTGAGAGCTGTATTCCTCTTTGCTTTCCTGTGCCCTAACCAGGGAGTTTCAGAGACCGAAAAGAAGACACTTCTTTAAATCTGTAGTATCTCATCAATCACAAGCTGAATGAGTCTTGACCACATTTCCCAAAGTAGGACAAAACATTTTAATGACCTTAAAAAAAAAAAGAGTATGTATCGGAACCCATTTGTTGCAGTGTTTTAAAGAAAATTGTTGCTGTTTTCTTGGGGTGTGGGATTGGTAGTTAACACACACACACACACACGCAAGCATGCATGCACGTCCATGCATGCATGCCTATATGTACCCGTGTACATGCACGTACATACTCCTGCATAAACATGTGTACACACGAGTATACACAGCCTGACCACAGCCTCCATGTAGTCTCGTGGCCCCAGTGAAAAGGGGATCTGGAAGGAGGGTGCTTGTGGTGTTGGTAGTACATCTGCCCTGGAGACCCAAGCCCGCTCATAGTAGCCAACAAGGTGTTTCCTTCCAATCATTTCTAACACAGTTTGGTGAGGTGTTGGCCTGGAAGGTGGGCTTTCTGCCCCCAGCCACCTGTCCCACTCCACAGCCCAGAGCAGCCAAGTACCGTTAGCCACTGATCATGGGTTTCTTTATGGAGGTTGACAACCCAGTGAGCCCCACACTTGAGGAGACACTAGCGAGTGCTTTTGTTCGCAGCGTAAACAGCTGCTGCAGTTTGAGCCGGTTCCCTTCTCGTGGAGGTGAAGGTAATGGAGTGTGGAAACAGGGCTCTAATAAGAACAGAGAATTTGAGTAGCTGGAGACCGATCGGGCTGGCACAGAAACAAGCCTCTTGGGCCAGCGCTGACCCCAGGGTGAATCGGACCAGGCAAGTGCTGACACATTGGGGGCTTGACACGCTGTCCTTGGGTCAGAGGGACATGAGACAACACCCCAGACAGGGCGCTGTTGGGGGCAGCATGAGGAGATAAAGGAGACAAAAGGCACTTCTCTTGCCCAACTAAACACAGACTCATGGGGGCAAAGACACTGGAGGTACTCAAGTGGAATGAATCCATGTATTTTATCATTACAACCCATCTCTGAACGAGGAAGCTGGAGTTTGGGGTAAGTTGCCCAAGGTTTCATAGTGATCGAGTTAGGGAGACGTTAAAAACCAATCCAAGACCAGGAAGATGAAAACGTGAAAAGTCACATGTTCAATGTCAGCAAGGAAGTGCCTTTGAGAAATTGGAAATGAATCACAGATTACAGGCTTGGTCCTTACATGAGCAGGTGGGGTTGGTCCAGCCCTACGTTATTTGTTTTCTTCCTACTCCTCCTTAGGGCCTCCCCTGTGGTATGTCAGGCCATGCTTTGTGCCCTTGGCTTCATTTGGACCTTATGACTATGCAGGAGGTAGTCAAGGCACACATTGGATCCCCCTCTTCTAGATGAGGGTGCTGAGGTCAGGTTCACTGACTTGTGCTGGCCACAGAGCTGGGCGGCAGTGAATCGAGCAGTAGTCCTGATGTGAAAGACTTTAACAGAAGCCAAATAAATGGGTTAGTGCAAAGAGCAGGGGAGGAGGGGCCTCGCCGAGAAACGGAACCACATGGCAGCATAGAGGGAAGCCTGGTGCTATGCACAGAGGCTGGGAGCCAGAGGGGAGCTGGCCAGGAGATGGGAGCTAAGGGGAGAGAGGCATGGAGGGGCCCGGGATAGTGCAGAGTTCCTTCAAGGGGTTCTCAAAGTCACCCAGGCCCATAAGAGGGGAGGCACAGGTCAGATGCCAATCCCCACTGCCAAGTGGCAACGAATCGTGCGGCATCCAGATGAGATTCAGGACTAGAGAGGAGGAGTCAAGTAAAGGCTAGAGTGCGTGGGGGAGACCATGAAGGCCTGGCCCAAGAGAATGGGCACAAAGGGCAACGGTGGGCACGGCCAGCCGGCAGCCTGTCCAGGACAGATGAGAGACTCTGTGCTGTCTCCAGCCAGCCTGACGCCTGTGCAGGTGGGCACCCCGGCTCTGCACTGAAGCTCCTTCATGAAGTCGCCGCCTGCTGCTGGGTGGGAGCCCCGGGGCCCAGGGGGGCTTTGGATGTTAATGTCCTGGTTCTTCTCATTATTTTCAGGTCATCGAGTGCATCACTCAAGGTCGTGTGCTGGAGCGGCCCCGGGTCTGCCCCAAAGAGGTGTACGATGTCATGCTAGGGTGCTGGCAGAGGGAGCCCCAGCAGCGGCTGAACATCAAGGAGATCTACAAAGTCCTCCACGCTTTGGGGAAAGCTGCCCCCATCTACCTGGACATCCTCGGCTAGTGGCAGCTGGCGGTCACGGACGCATACTCTGTGGCTTCCCTCTCCTGGCCTCACATTGCCCCGTCCACCTCACACTCCTTTCTTCCATCCTGACTGAAGCGAACATCTTCATAGAAACTCAAGTGCCTGCTACACATACAACACTGAAAAAAAAAGTGAAAGAAAAAACCCTGTAAGGCAGTTTGGCGAATATATATATATATATATATATTTATATATCTAACTAACTATCTATATCCACAGAGAGATACCTTCTCTAATACAGAGAGAAACTGCTGATACAGAAACCATAAGACTGTTGTTAACAACAACTCAGAAAATCTTAAATCTTATGAACACAAACGGAAGTTCCCTTTGACCGAAGCTGGGGCCCGTGGTTCTCCGGCTCTGGCTTTTCGGGGCTGAAGACCTTGATGACGCAGAGACGGTCTTTAAGCCGGGACGGGAGGAGATGGGGTGCAGTGCGAATCAGCGCCTGCACAGGTGCGCTACCCTCCCCTGCCCCCGAGGTCTGCACAGGCGCGTCGGCTGACCTCGTCCACTGCACTCAGGAGGCAGCAGGAAGTAACACCGGCCCCGGGGGGCCTCTGGAATGCCTCACGTCTCCACTGACTATTGCTCCACGCCTTCCCCCTTTCCTCCACTTCAAGGCAATTCTCCAATTTGTCCGTTCTAGAAAGTAGAGTCCTGATGCTTTTGGAAATCAACGAGGGCGTCTACCACTAAACACTGGAAAAACGACGTGACCCAAAATCATGGTGACAATGGACCACATCCGTCTTGGGTGTAAACCATGCTCAAGTTCCTTCCTCAGTTGGAAAGAGATGTGCCATCTATTCTCTGAACATCAAGAACTGGACGTTCTGGACTTAACCACAGAAGAAAAAGCTGAAATTTGAACCCTCCATGTCAAGGCACTGCCTCCCACCTTTTCCTCGCTGGAAAGACTCCTTGGCCTCACCTCCCACATTCAGGCCTTTGGGGGAGTTTGGGGGCATAGGGAACACCCCCCATGTTGCCTGTGAATGTGGACACAGCAGGCTTCCAATAGCAGGAGACTTCGTTCCTCGTAGGTCATTATAAGATGTGCCCCTCTGTGTCATCTGTTTCTCGTCCTGCCTGCCCTAGATCCTCAGCCCCGACCTTCTGGGCTTCTCGCACGTCCCAGGGAAACCTCACTGCCAAGGAAGGAAGCCAGGACTAGCGACAGTGTGGGGCAGTGCTTATTTCAGAGAGCGAGGCCGTGGACTGGGCATGAGCCTGCAGGGGAGAATCTATTTGGCACCTGCACCGGCCCCTTGGCATTCTCCTCACGTTTCCAGCCCCTGGAAGGATTGATGCATCTGCCTCTGAGCTTGCTGTGAACGCTCAGGGGCTGAAAAATCGCTTTTGTGGGCTGGGGTGGGGGAGGGGCCGAGGCTCCTCCGGGAGGCATCCACCGTGTGGCCACGGCCACAGGCTTGGCATCTTAATGAGGACGGAGCCCTGACCAGGGAGAGAGAATGAGGCTTCTGGGCTGGGGTCCTGGCCGCTGCTGTCGAGGCCTGTAACAGGGGCAGATCCCTGGGCCTCCTGAACGCATGACCACGAAATGCCCCTGGAAGGCAACGGCCTGGCCCCATGGAGCCCTTCTGCTGGAGAGAAGACAGGACCCTCTCAGCTCACCCCAAGCACAGAGCTCCCTAACAGACCGGCCTTCGCCCCCCGGGAGCCTCGGGGTGGGCAGGGGCCGGGGGGCTCTGGCCTGGGCCCTGCCCTACCAGCGTGAGGGGCTGTGGGTGGCTTGAACGGCCTGGTCAGCTGCAGCACGGGCATCCCTGTGGGGTTCAGGACTAAATCCTGTGTTTGTGGTTTTGCTTCCTTTTTTTTTTTTTTAAGACCAACAAATGTTTTTATTCAAATAGAAAAGAGCTGTGTCAGGACTGCCAGCCTCAGTTGGGAGTCGGGGAATCAGTGAGGCCACTCAGCTGGGCCGGGAGGGGACCCGGAGTTCGGTGTGGGTCTGGCGCTGTGCGGGCCTCCCAACCCTGAGGACTGTTGAGGAGAGCTTGGTGGATCGACCGCATCAGAGGAACCCTTTGCTGTCCTATGGCCATTATCCCACCTGTCTTTCTGCCTCAAGCCCTGGGTCTCTTCTGGGCCTGCTCTTGCAGGATGAGCTATGGATGCAGTTTAGTGTTGAGCAAGGTGACTGAGGAAAAGCTGTCCATGGAGGGAGGGCCTTGAGGGGGAAGGGTCTTCTGGTTAGATGGGAGGCTCCAAGGCTCCTGTTGCTGCCAAAACAGACCCCGGAGAGTCTCCCCAGCACAGACCCTGCGTAGCTTCCATCTCACAGGCTGTGTTTCTAGAACCTCACGGTCACTGATAGGCTGGGAAGATGGGGGCATGGGAAGGGGTTGGAGGCCGGGGGTGGGGGCAGCTGGGAATGAGGAACAGGCGAGGCTTTCGGCACGGGGCGCTAAGGCATCCCAGCCTAAGGGGAGAAGCTAGTTCCTTTGGGAATAAGGAGCCGTGAAGGAGACCGAAGTCAGACTGCATAGGCCCTCCGCTGTGCTGGCCATGGGGACACGTCTTGGTCACGTCCACTGTAAGCGGCTGCCTCTCTGAAGAGTAGAGGAACGAAGGGTGGCCGAGCAAGGGGGAGTAGAGAGGGATCACCGGCTTTCTTCCTCCCTGGTTGTGCTCTCTGTGCAGAGTCTACGTGTCGACTTTATGTCAAGGCGGGTAAAAGAATAGGTTTTTGGAGGGTGAGGGAGGCAGAGAGGAGGAGCAGCCCAGGGCCCTGGGGGCAAGCAGGGGACGTTATTCCTCCTGTGGTGGGAAGCGCTGTCTCAG
Organism: Eumetopias jubatus; assembly: GCF_037043125.1. Classification (NCBI taxonomy): domain Eukaryota; kingdom Metazoa; phylum Chordata; class Mammalia; order Carnivora; family Otariidae; genus Eumetopias; species Eumetopias jubatus. Next base: position 124,898,125 of record NW_028274813.1, read on the forward strand.
TCTCCTGAGAAATGAGAGGTGCCTGTTCATCTCTGGCCGCTTCAGGGTCTGACATGTTTCGATTCTCCCAGTGCGGACTCACTGTGCTGTGTGGTTCTCCATAGCACCCCGGGAGGCCAGGGGGGCCCTCCTCGGGGCAGCTGCCCCTGGGGGCTCGTGGGCCTGTGCACGCGTGGGTCCCGTGGGACATTCCTCTCCTTCTTGGTGCCTCTGTCACCGTGCGAAGCGTCTGAGGTGACTTTCGGCCCACAGGGTGCATTTGGTCTTGTTCCCCATCCCCAGCCTCTTTGCATACCCAGGAAGTGCTGGCCAAGGTCTGTTTATCTATTTATTTTCAAAGCGCTTAATGTGGTTAAATGAGTCTTAAAATGACATCCCATCAGCCAGTGTGGCCGCCCCAGTCCACCCCGCTCTCACACCTCCCCACCAAAATTCACAGTTTAAAAAAACATGCTAGAGCAGCTCTCAGGGTGTGGCTGGATGCAGATGCCACCTTCCCCCCCCCCGCCCCCCGGGGAACTTTGCAGGGAGCTCCACGTCACCCAGACTGACCTCCCAGCCATGTCATCCTCACCTGATCCCCTCCTGGACCGAGTGACAGTGGCCTGCTTGTGGAGGCCACTTGGAGTAGAGAGGCATGGCCAAGGGTCTTCCCCATTCTTGACTTTGGACATGAACCAGATGCTGCCCTCTTATCACATCCCTGGCCCCTGAGTGGGTCTTGAGACTCACTAAGCCTTCTCTTGCTAACAGACGAGGACTTGTGTTCCTTCACTCAGCAGATGATGGACAGATAGATCATCCCTGGAGTGAGGCTTCCCACTGGAGGCAAAGGAGGCTTGGGCCTCCTGGTTGAACCTTACCATTCTTCTCTAGTGATGCTTACTTTGTGGAATATACTAGTGCAAATATTTCTGGTGCTAAATACTACAGAAATCAACACTAACAGGAGAGCTGACAGCCAGCTTCCGGGGCTGCATGAGACTCCCCTGGGAAGTGTCCCTACATGCTGGGACAGTAGAGGATGCCTGGGAGCTGGGGTGGGAGCATGCGGTGGTGTGGAAAGCCTGTTGGGCTTTGCTCCTGGTTACCCAGGTACCTTGGCCAGGTCCCCGAATCAGAGTATCAGATTTCTCATCTGAGACATTTAAGAGGTTAGAATAGATATCCTTAGGGTCCCTCTCAGTTTAAAAAAAAAAAAAAAAGTCTGTTCTGGTCCCACCTTTTTGTTTTGTTTACTTGCTTATTAGAAATAAGAGAGAAAATGAAAGGCAGGTAAAGAAGGGGGGGAGGGAAAGTCACCGAGGGCAAGAAACTGATTATAGAAGGCAAACAGGGAAGACTCCATGACTGTTAAGTTGGAGGGAGGTTGATGGGGGGAGCCAGGCCCACCAGCTCTCCAGCCGCGGCCCAGCCCCCGAGGCTGACTTCCACAGGCTCTCCTCCTCAGCTTGCTGGCTTCTCCATTTAACACTGACATGCCCTAAGCTGGCAGAAAGGATCCCAAGATAGGGAGACAGGCCCTCCCCCCGCTCGTGCAGACTGCTGGCAGTCTGATTTCAAAACCCGACAGATGTTTCTCCTCACGTGCTATTTCAAGGGGTAGGAAGTTGGAAAGAGGGCAGCATTTTAAGTTGTGGACTCTTCACCAAAGTCCTTTTCCCTTCCGGGATGCCGAATGGTGTCCTTGCTCCTCTTTCCCAAGCCAAACAGCGGCAGTATTATTTATCGGAGGTGTGGTTATTGAAGAAGGCAATCTTGGGCTTTGGGATCACGCCTGTGCTTCGCTTAGAGTCTGGAGCAAAGAAACATCTATAGTTCTTGGTTGAATGAGCCCCTGTGCCCACGGTCTAGAGGACTGCCCTCAAATGCCCCTGGGTTTGGCCATTGTCAGCTCTGCCGGAGCCGACCAGCTTGAATATTGGATGGCATTTGTCTTAGAGCAAGAAATGGCACCTTCAGCCCAGGGCTTGGTGCTGTAGCCACATTGTTTTTGGTCCCTGGTGCGCCAGACTTTCCTTTGATACCAAATAAAATGTTTTGGCCAACACTTACTAGGTTTTAAAGGGAAATTCCAAGTATTTGTATCATTTTTAAGGTATCAATATAGACTCCAGAAAATGCTTTGGGATTGCTGAACAGTACTGGTAGCATCATCCGAGGGTAAATGTAGGCCCCTATATATTGTATGCTTGTATCTTTATCTTTAATTGGACTGGCTTCATTGAAAGTCTGCTTGGATTCCTTGATGCTTGGTCTCTTTGAGCCTTACATTCCTCGGGGATGAGATATCCAGAGATGGCCTGGCTTAAGAGAGCCCATCAGAGAGATGCTATTGGGAAATAGGTCATCTTGTAAAATTTGATCGTTGGGTGCTCCCTGAATCAAATTATGCTGGTGAAAACATTCTGGACATCTGAAAATCTCTCCTCCTGGCAGTCTGATAGATGGCCATGCAGGAATGATTTCTACCACACCCCGTTTGGGGGTCGGCATTGAATTCACCTGGACTGCAGGTACAACCACCCCCTAGGATGGATGGGACAGAGAGAATGTGAGATGTTGATAATACTCTTTTGGAAAGGTGACTGTGGTGGATGTGGTGAACATTTGTGTCACTATTTGGGGGGTTAGGCCTTTTGCTGTGAGCATAGGCTGTTCCACCCTAAGGATCTGGATCTTGGCTTCTGATAGAGTCTCTGTTTCCCTGGTGCAATCTCCTCAAGCATAGTTTCTTTAACCGACCTCCACAATTCTATACTTTGCAACGAGAGACGTCTCTCGCCCAAGTCTCGGCATGCCAACATAGACAGTTTCCGATTTCACAAGGAGATCTGTGAAGATTGAGGGTCCCCTCAAAATACTTGGAATTCTTGATCAGAATAATAAAATTCGGATTCTCCTTCCTCTTTAGCTAACTAAGTTCCAAATTTAAAACAAGGTCCGGTTTGATATTTGCAGTAGGGATGATGTCTTAACCCAGTGTGTTGAGCTATTTCCCGTCATACAGAGGCAGGACAGTAAGCTCTGTTAATTTTTTCTAATCACCAAGGTAATCATCACTTTGTGTGCAGTGCCATGGCCCAAACTTGTAGCTTGCAAGAGATACTCATGGCCAACAAAGCTAGAAGTTTCTAGATGTAACAAGATAACACAGATCTGAGTCAAAGCCTATTCAGCATCTATTTCAGAGAAGTGCCTTGGCACTCAGGAGTCTTGCTTTTCGGCTTGACATATTTTGAGAAGAGTTGGTTTCTTCTCACTTTAGACGATGGCCAATTTAGATGTCCTTCCCCAAAGTCCAAAGGAAGATCGAGAGCCCAGATATCCACTGTATTCTCTGACATTCTTTTGGATGCAGTTTCCCAAAAGTCCAATGGGAAATGTAAGTACTCAAGTCTAGGTCTGGTAGTTATTCTTTCACTTAAGAAGAGTATATACTCAAATGAATAGCTCCCTTCAATGTTGTGTTTCTTCCTCGGAGAACTCTCTATGCTCTATCTCCACTTAACAGCTATGTGACATTCAGCCCATGCCTCTGAGCCCACCTCTGGAGTGAATAAATAAACCTGGTCCAGGTGATTTGATTTCTGCTTTCTGCAGAAGAGAAGTAAATCTCAGTCAAGAAGATTTTCTTTCACTTTTATGCTTTTTATGTTTTCTTTTCTTTTTTTTTTTTTCCTTTTGGCTCTATCCACTTGCTTCCATAGGACTGACATTCCAGCTTCTCAAACTCCATAAGTCTTAATGTGAGGTGAACTCCAGGACTACGAATGGTTAGGACTTCAAACAGTGAGAAAATTGGCGCTGAATGATTCGGCACACAAAGCAGAAAACCTTCATTTCCTGCAGGCAGGATGGAATTGACTGTTATATTAAGACTTGTGAAGGAGCCCTGCCCCGGAGTAATTTTGGTGCTGTCAGATAACGTTGACATCTAGATTAACCTCTGTGCAGTGAAGTTTACTGCAAAACTCGTTGAGATGCAAGTGTTGTATCTCCACAAATCCCATCTGGAACTCTCGGTGGCCCACCCTCAGCAAACCCCCATCCCTTCTCCACCCACTGCTCACTCCATCCATGAACTTTTAGTCTCCAGGAGCAGAGAAGCCAGGACTGGGATCTGACCTCAGGAGAGGGAGTTTTCGACCTTTCTGTGACCACAGTGCTGAGCCAGACTTTCTGCTCAGTGGGAGTGACAATGGATGTCACTGTCTTGGTTTTCCCTGGGGGAACTGCACATCAAGGCATGAAAGCTACTCTGCTGATGACAAACAGCTTTGCAGCATATCTCAATGCTGCACAAAGTGAAATGGTTTATAAAGAATTAGTGCACCCTGCATCAGTGAGCCCTGCTCTGCTCCCCTCCCTCCTCCAGTCCAGCAAATCTAGGTGTGGGTGCAACAGATTAGGATTGTATCCAGGTGGCCAGGGCTGGGGTGGTGGTGGTGGTGGGGTTCTAATGGACAAAGGACTTGCCCTGGGTCTCTGCAGGTGTTTCCTATGTTCTTTATGAGAGAGGCAGTCCCAGCTCCTTCTTCTCCTGGTTGGGACAGAGTGTGTATCTGTTGTCTAAGCCCTGGCTTGTCAGCTCTCTCCTTATGGGGTGGTGGGCTCCAGCGGGACCCAAACCCTTCAGCCAGTGGAAACCTCAAAGCTGAAATGACAACTTCTCTACAAATGAAGGCTATTAATTACATCAAAAGTCTTGAGAAAAGCTGTTCCCATATATTCAGACTCCTCCACCTTCAGACTCCTTAGAGAGGCTCTGCATCATCACAAGTGTCTTGGGAAGCTTACCTCGGGGTTTGAGAATACCGTGAAGTCCAGAGAACATATTTCTCTGGGGTTTTCTTGATTCTGATTTTCTCTGAAATTGTTTTTCCTACTTTGCCTCTTGCCTTGAATATGAGTAACAATCTCCTTGTATGTTCTTAGATATTTCTTTAGGCGAAATGAAAGCTTCCAGCTCAAGGACATTATGGTTATTGACTGGGAAAAATAGATTTCTGGGCCAAATAATGTCACAGTCATCTAGAGGCAAGCCTGATGACTTTATTTAAAAGCAATTATAAGTGTTGTGTTTTGTTCTAATGCTCAAGTTTTCATAGTGCAAATGATATTCCTCTTTCATTTTCATTAGTTACCATACTTGTGTACACGCTTACATCTGCACACCCCCCCAACATGCAAATGCATCTATATTCCTCTTGCTCCAATATGCTCCAACAAGCCAATGTGACCTTTGTGTTTCTTCCACTGAGCCTGTGTGCATGTGTGTGCAAATATGTGTACTCCCGGCATGTGGTTTCTTAAACTTATATATAGCTCATCTCTTTTCTTAAATATCACACAGCCTTTGATTTTCTCCACTAGGGATCATTTATGGAGTTAGGGTTTTTTCAAAGGAGGCTAAATCCTAACTTTTCAGAACCTTCATATTTAAAGGCTGGAGTAGTTTTCTCAGAGAAACACAAAACCAAACCAAACCTTGGTGTGGATTTTATTTAATTAACTTTGGGGGTGGGGGTGGAGAAGCACTGAATTTTGGCTTGAAGAATACATGCTAAGTACAGGTACCAATGTGAACTAGTTCCAGCAGATTCCTGAAGCTATCTTGGAGCTGAAGCAATTAGGTAGAAAGCTCAAACATTCAGATTGAATCAGAACTTGATGGGAAGGGGTCCGATTTTCCCTGGGAAGGTTAGATGTTCCGCAGGACATGGAAGGCGTCCCGGGTCAGAAGTGAGCAGGCTGAACTGGGTATTATTTGGTGGGTGACTGTGCACAAGTCACCTCAATTATCCATCCCAAGGTGGAAGTGTCCTTAGTAAAATGGGGCAGCTGGCCACTAGTTGCAGACTAGCCCCTTCTCTGGTTCCAGTGACCGGGCAAGCTGGTCTACTTCACCCACTGCTCCGACCAGCCATCAGAAGATAAAGCATACTTTCTCAAGTCTCCTTGAGTACAAGTGTGCACACCTCCCACCCTACAGAGTCACCCCCCCTTCCCATCTTGTAGTCAGTTCATCTCTTGCACCTGCCGTGGAAAGCCGTCCAAACTCTGAACTCCTCTGGTCCTTCCGTTGTCCCCCACTCCACCCTTTAAAGGCTGGCTTTTATCTCTGAAAAGTCAGGGGAAGCCCTCTGGGCGCATCTCCCTCTTTCCTAGCCTGAGCATCAGCCCCACTTGTGATGGAGCCCGGGTTTCTGGAGAAGAAAACAGTGTGCTCTCGCAGCCATCCCTCAGTCTCTTTCCAGCTCCGTGGACCAAGTGATTAGCTCCTCATTAGCACCTCATCAGTTGCTCTTGCACAGCAGACTCTGGGACAACAAGCCTATTAGAAGTCATCCCTTCCTTCCGGCTGGGTTGGGAAAGGAGAGCCTGCTACAAACGGCTTTTCCTTCTAATTTCTCTGGCTCTTTTTTTTTCTGGCTGTTAAGTGTACTGATAAATGATAAACCATGGTTTTCTTTTTTGTTTTCAAGGAGCATCACATGTCAGCAAAGTGTTTATTTATTTAGTGGAGTGGCTATAATATTGACACAAAGATTTGCAGCATCTAAATCTTGAGGGGGATAAGAGGCTTTTTTCTATCAAATGAGATCTTTACTGTGATAGCACAAGAAAGGTTTATACCATAAGAACAGAAATGAACCTGAGAACACACTCTCTTCTTTCGGGAACAATGAAGTAGAAGGAATCACCAGAGAAATCACCGGGACACTAGATCCTCTATTCCACAGATCATTATGTATCAATAGATGCTTCAACTCTGTCCTTGACATGGCTCTGAAAACACAATAATGAACTACGATCGACTATCCACATTTACTATTAAAAACAAATTCATCATGTCTACCCCAACCCCTATTTTTAAAAAATACATAATTTTTTTTCATAACTCTGGGGATGGTTCAGTATTGTTGTTTCTTTTCTTTTCTTATCCTTCTAATATTTTCAATGCAATTTCTAATGGTTTTCACTTTTATTTCTTTAGGAAGGACAGGTCTATTTTAAATACTGTCTATGATCAAATGGCACGTGAGGTGGAGGGATATGCTCGGCCTAGGAGACAGTAGACCTCTGAGCTCTGCTTCCTGCTGAAAAACATAATCCCTTCTGTACATCAGTTTCTTAGTCAACAACAACAAAAAGCTGCTACCAACCCCCTTCCTGTCACAGAGGGTTCTAGTAAGCACACAATGAGGTCATAGCTGTCAAAGTGCTCTGTGAGCACCACAGGACCCCTCGAATAGGTAGACCCCACTCTCTGGCAGTGAGTGTTGCAAATAGGCTTGCTGGTACTGAGCTGTGAGCTGCTCTGGAATGTGTCTTGTTTTGAGGTGCACAAGCAGCTTTTCCTTCAAATTTCTTAAATCCCCCCTGCAGTTTAGTTTCTAGATTATAGCACTGGTGTGTTCCTCTATGAGTAGCCATCGAGCATGAGAGGTGGTGAATACCTTTACAGAAATACAAGCAGAAAGAGGATGGTTTGCCCATTTGGCTTTGTCACCGAAGAAGGATTGTTGGTAGGTTTTGTTTTTAAGCCTGGAACGCTGAACATTTTATAGCAAAATGGCATCTCCTGCTGCATTTAACTCCGTATCATCCATTGTTGATTTTATGAGATTCTGTAGATTTAAATGTAGTGTTTTTTAACTGAAGACTATATGAAGCTTCCTTTATAAATTGGGTGGTAAAACTAATCTTGCAGGAAGCACCCGAAATGATAATGATCCTGAAGCGGTATTACGTTCATTTTGGGGCCAGCATTTTGTACATGGGAAAATAACCTTAAGATGGAATGAACTGCTTGAGTGAAGACCAAATGCTAAACCACACTTCTGATAGCCTTGAGCACCAACAAATAAGTGTGAGTGGGATTCCCACTGAGAAATGCATCTGATTGAAAATGAACCTCCCCCCTCCCAACAGTAAATCCAGAGACCAGATTGCCGAGGTTACAACAGTGAAGTCATTTACAGCCCCTAAAAATATCCCAGGTGTTTGCAACATCAGCCGCTATTTTAAGTACCTTGCAATGGTGACTACTTGGCAAGTTGAATCTTTAGAGTGTGATATCCTTTAGATCTTCAAGCCACAACCAGGTGTGATATAACTGACTGAGAGCTGTGTGTGATTAAAAAAAAAAAAAAAAGAAAGAAAGAGAAAGGTTTTGCTCACTCTGGAGAGGAATCAGAATAAAACCGAGTACCTGAAATCCTAACAAATCCACACATACTTTGCTCAAGTTTAGGCTTCTCTTTTCTCTTTTTACCTTGGACTCAATTTTTGTTTTTTTTTATATAGAAAAACCACATCTCCATGCTGGAACTCTGGGCAGATGATTTTCTCCCTGGAGCTGTCCAGCAGACAGAGAACATTTCAGCTTTCTTTGAAATGAGAGTCCAAATTGGGTTATGACTAGGATTTTAAATTATGGTGTGAAATTGGAGAAGGCAAACTGGTTCAGGGCAGTGTTCCATAATTCATTCTGATAATCCTGAAGAGATGACCTCCACAGTACTGTGAAGGCCTGCCTCGAACAAGCCATTTCAGTGTGTAACTTCCTAGTGACAAGGCTGATTACTTAAGGATTTCAGAGGTATTGTTCGAGAAATAACTCACTGGATATGGAAAATTTGATGTAATATGTTAACAAGAACAAGAAGAACCTATTTTAATTTTTTTTTTTTACTTTCCTCTCTCTGAGAATTTAGACTTTCTTGGGGGCCATTGGAATATTTCCTTTTTAAGGCTGGAAAAGATTGATTATAGTTCATGTCTGAAAGCAAAGTTTACCCCAAGCCCAGTATAGTTGGAGGCAACCAAAAATGACCCATGTTAATTTTCTATGGCCCCACAGAATCAAAGACACTTCTTGTTTATGTGTGTGGGCCATAGCGGGTGAGCTCAAGGGCATTGTCAAAATGCAATGAAAAGAAAGCAAGTTGGGACAAGAAAACTCTCACTTTGTGAGAGAAAACAGCAGTCCTGCTTTCTCTGGCAAAGATTTGTGTACTGTTAAAGGAAGAATCATGTTCTTTCTCAAGTAGGTTTCACTTTCTGAGATGGTGTGTGTGTGTGTGTGTGTGTCTGTGTGTGTGTTGGCTGAAAGGGGGGTGTATGGCCAGTTAAGAAGTAGTTATGATTATGAGTTTAGAACTTCTCTTGAGCATAGTAAAAGCTCTGTTCAGTTTCTCAGAATATGACACTAAAATTAAGGGTGGGGAGGAATTCAGGAACCAATGTTCCAGTGTGTGGTAAAGTTTTACCCAAATATTTCCTTCAGGAACTTTTAATCACAGCAAGCCAAATCAATCCCGTGTCTGTAATTAGTATCAGGAAAAAGAAGGCAGCAGACAATTTCTGCAGTCCCTCATGCTGCATCCATTTGTAGGCTTCTTTTCTGAGAGCTGGGGGTCCTTGAATCACATGAGGGAATATGCTAGTAGGGACTGAATGGGAAGGTAGTTTGGATGAGCTTCCCCACCAATATTATGGCAATGCATTAACTCTGTCCTGCAGGAAAACTAGGGTCACTTCAGGGCTACTTTCATTTAAAATGGCATAAAAAGGGACACTCAAAACATATTTGGGGACCCACCACCTAAAGTCAGCCTCTGCTGAAAGAGTTTTCGCTTTGATGAAGGCCCAATTTCGGGCCTGCCATTGATTCCTGGGTATCTGATTTCAGCACCAGGGACAGCAAACACCTCCCTCAATTGAACCAACGCCTTCTATCCTGATTGGCCTTCCAAGCAAGGAAGGCTAGGTTTTTCCTTTACTTCTTATCCACTGGGGCCTCAATCTGCAAGACTTTATTCTTAAGTTCTGGTGCTTACATCTTTTATTTAGTTCTGAGCCTAGTGGCTTAGCTGTTTCTGTCACATTCTCGACTTGCTAACAAATGATGGGGGTTGGACTAACACAGCCAAGTCTCCTGGCTCAGAGGAGTAGAAAGAAAGACACTTAGACGTGAGTGGAGGGCACGCTTTGGCAGAGGAAGCCCCTGTGGAAAATCTTCACGTAGCACCGTTGACTTGGAAAGTCCCACGTGGGGGACTGATAATTGGCAATTCCTTCCTTTTTTAAAAAATGTCTGCACAGTTCCCACGATGTACGAGTCTATGTTTCATTCTGTGTGCATTGTAGGCAATATTTCACAGGAGTCGAACAGAAGCTATGACCTTTGGGGACAGAAAAGGGGGCAGGGATGCTGTTGGTAGGCATTTTGGAGACCCAGGGCGGGGCACTGCTTTGAATGTCAGCAGCCGCCCTTCCGTCCTGAGTCCTATTCAGCATCTGACTTTACCTTTAAGACTGCAAATGGCTTCTTAAAGCCTTCATCAGGCCAGACTGAAGGGGTGCCCTGGGAAAATGAGCATAATAGAAGCAAATGCTTTCCCTTTGTGTTGTGATTGGCCAGCTGTCATTTAGCACAGTAGTGCATAGACTTGTCTTAGAGGTAGCATTGTCTTCTCTTAACTAACAAGCTGTGTCCTCCTCACTTTTATCAGGATGGCTTCAGGGCTGGAAAAACAAGACAGTGACTGCAGATTTCATCTTAAACACTGTCTTCTATTTCACAGATGTTAAATAAATTCCATTTCAATTGCCTCTGGACCATCCAAGGCTCTTAACACTCCCCCAGTACCCTCTTTTCTATTCCTCCCCCCGCCACCTTCAGTGTTGCTTATCATAATTCATAACATTTAGTGGTCTATGACCATAACAGATTCTTTTTAGGGTAAACCAAGTGGTAGATAGCAGCAATCTAGAGCCAATTCTCACAGGAACAAGTTCAAAGAAACTGATTTTTAACCTTGCAGTGGGTCTGAGGAGAAGCCATCGTTCCCCTCCATGACTTGTCCTCTTGAGGGTGTCCCAATCCAGTGCTCACACTTGCCATGCAAAAAAGGCAGAGTCAATTCTCTATTCGAGTCATTTAGGATGGAGGAGCTTTGTTTTGTATTGAAATCAAGGATCAATCTTAGTTTAGAAAGAATGTGTAAATGAAAGACCAACAGCTATAGGAAAGCTCGATAAGAGAAATTTTCTTTCCTTAAAACAGAGAGGAAGGAGTTGCAGATTGGTGGGAAATAGATGATCCACTGGCCAGAGAGAAATGTAGTCTGAGACTGGAGATACAGAAGCAGACATCTTTAGAGGTAGAGGTGATGCCAATGAAAGCCTCAGGAGGGAACAGGCCAGAGAATAAAATTGTATGGAGGTTCTTGGTACTTTTTTCTGGAAAATTCCTACAACATTCAAGGGCACTTCTAGCCCTCTGCCTACTTAGAGGTGAGCTCAGTGCTACTTCTGGGTTCTTAAGGCAATTGCCCTACAAACACCAAAGTCTTGTATTTTCCACTGTCAGTCAACACTGGTTGTCTTGAGTGGGATTATTTCCCTCTTCCCTATGTGAAAGGGACTTGTTTTCAGGAGAAGTGTCCTTTAAACATCCAGCTAAAACTGGAGGTAATTTTTTGCATGAATGGCTTTTTACAGCTAGGTCTAAAGCAGAACAAAACTTGTATTAAACTAAGTGCTACTTTACATATCTTATTTCAAGGGAAATGAAGGATTTATTGCCATGTAAATGATGTACACTGATTTGTTTCCTACTGGACATTACATGTCCCTTTATCTTTAGGCTGATGTTGTGCAGCAAACTTTCAATATCTGGAAAATCAGCTGGTACCTACTTTAGTGCACTAGTAGGATGTTATATTCTCAGAGAAGAATTTTGCAAATGAAGTTTGGGTGCTGCTATAGCTGATTTTCACCTCTATCCCTAAGCTTTCTGTACTAAATATATGTAAAGTGATTATATCTTGTCTGATCCCATGTGTTTGTGTGTGTTTCCCAATGTTTATATAAATATATTGGCCATCTGAGGCATTACTTGGATTATGGCAACTGCTGACAGTGGTGTGGATGGCATGTGGACATGTGGTACATGCACACACTTGTTCTGAGGCCAAGCTAATCTTACAGAGTTTAGGGGGGAAAATGTGGCATGGCTTGGGAAATGTTCAACAGTAGCTATAGTACAGCCAAGCCACCATTCATGGTGGAGACCTTGACAGTGGCAGAGCTGAGGTGTGCTCAACTGGATTTTACATCATTTATTTTAATCTCAATGGATTGTTCCTTAGTTCTATTTAATGACTTAGAAATATTCCATCATGATCCTTGTTTATTTTTTTCCCCAGGCCACTGGAAAGCGCTGATCATGCTTATTTCCCATCATTTGGATCCCAAAGTTGTTAACTTAAAATGGGTGACTGAGGTTTTAGTAAACTGGGTTTTACTAATAGTAACCCCTTCCATGAGGTACTATTTTTTTCCATTCTTTTCCTTTATGACAAATAAATCCATCAGCTGTGCTAAATTTATTTGCATCCTAGCAAGTCTTGGAGAATCAATTTAGTTAAAATGATTGTATTTGTCTTTACAGAAGAGGCTCATGGTCTAAATATAATTCTTATGTAAAAGTGTCTTTTATGCAAAAAATATGGATTCTAACTTGGTAAGATGGCCCCAGGGTAGGGGGGATGTGTTCTCAGTTGATATTAAGGGATGTGTTGAAAAGGCAAGTGCCCTCCCTTTCTCTATTTCCCACCCCACCCTACTTTCCTCCCCAACCTCAAAAGAAAACAGAAAATTATTTTTTTAAATTGTATTAATAATTTATGTTTAATACAAGAGGATGATTTAATGGTATCACCAAAGGTCATTTCTCCCATTGTGCATGTCCTTCACTCAGCTCCGTACCCATCAACCCATTCTTCACCCTCATGCTTCCATCCCAAGGCAAACATGTGTCTTCATTAGAATCTATCAGTGTTGAAGTTAAACGTGGGGGCGGAGATTTAACACGATGACATTAATGAAAACCAACCATTCTTCACTTTCAAATGGTTAATTGCTACAAGAAGGCAAACTCTTTTCTTGGTTTTTGTTTAAAAACATTTTATACATATATATGTATATATGTGTGTGTATGTATGGACATATGTATGTATATGCACATGTACATGTATATATGTATATATCCATCTCCAGTATAAATATATCATATGTGATAGTTGTAAATACTTCTTGGTCATATGTCTGTCTTCCTCACGGTATCATATCTTCAATGTTATGTTAACGACTCCATTTATTGATTGATGAAATCGTGTGTAGACCTGTATCCTCCTGACATAGTTTATGTAGGGTCTCTTCTCAAATAAAGTATAAAACACGAATGCCCTTGTTTTATCTGGATTCATTATTTAGTAGAGAAGTGTGTTGTGTTTAAAGGTAGATTGAAATTTGGAAAAGTCCAAATGTGTGCAAAGATTGTAGGATCCTGTACCATCTTGAGAGTTGGGACCCTGGTTTGCTGAGAGTAAAAGTAGCTTGCACAATGTTTAAGGTAGCCCCTAAGTTGAATGTTGGATTGAGATAAGTGTTTCAAGAAAAACATACACACATTGATGGTTTGAGGCAGGGCCCAGCTCTATGTCATGGTGTTATCCTGTCATTCCCCAAATGCTGTTACTCAACTTCCTAGTTACAGTAATTTCAGTTACATTTTTAAGGTGGTATAAAATATGCTCCCTTGAATGTTCTTTTATTCCAAAGATTTTAGGATTCTTTGACCTAATTGAAGATTTATTTATTTGTTTTAGAGAGAGAGCACAAGTGAAAGTGGGGGGAAGGGCAGAGGGAGAGAGAGAAAATCTCAAGCGCACATCCTGCTGAATGCGGAGCCCAATGCTGGGCTTGATCCCAGGACCCTGAGCTCATGGCCTGAGCCAAAATCAAGCATCGGCTGCTTAATGGACTGAGCCACCCATGCACCTGAAGACCTAATTACTTTAAAACTCCTTCTCTTTCTTCTTTTCTTTCCAATTTCCCTTCCTTTCTTCACATCTTTCTTTTTTCTTTCCTTCATATAATGTATTTCCTATAATGAAATTTCAAGACTTCCATTAATATCTTTCAAAAGCACAGATGGGTTGTGGGAGAAAGGCAGGGAGGTTCAGATTATAATTTCCATCGTGAGAGGTCAACAGAGGTTTGGAAAGATTTAAGGCAGGGTTCCCCTTCCTTGTTGCTGTTGATATTTTGGGCCAGAGAATTCTCTGATGTTGGGAGCTAATCTGTGCCTTATAGGACATTTATCAGCATTTTTATTAGAAGCTCTCCTCTTCCTCTGTCCCCCTCCCAGGGTGTGTCAGCCAGAAATGTCTCCAAACATTGCCCAATGTCCCCCAGGGAGGCAAAGTTGCTGTGGTTGAAAGCTACCAGTTGAAGGGTTTAGATCTTATCACACACATATCACATGGTATTAAAAAAAGAATTAAATTCAGGAAAATCAAGAGCCCAGGTCGTGTTCCAACCCTTTCTAGACCAGCTGCTTGTCCATATCACATAGTATACTTCTCCATTTTCTCTAAGCATAACCCCCTTCAAAGCCCATTGCTAAGGATCAAGTTACCACACCACATTTGGGTTTCAGAAGACAATAGAAATCTCTCTGAAATCTCTATGTATAGAACATGTCGTCATCCCTAGAATACCTGTTCATACCAATTTTCAAAAAATGCCTGATATGTTCGGCTCTGAGTGGGAAGAAACCCAAATGGCCTTTTTGAAGGTTATATCCCTTTGAAAGAAGCTGGCATACCTAAAGGACAGAAACATTTGTCCTTCAATTTTCCCTCGTAATAAACCATACTTCTCACCTGGCCCTTGCCACATGGTCATATAGATTACAAGGTCATAATTAGACCCCTTGTAGACCTGGAACAAAAATCCTCGGTATATACACTTTTTTTTTTTTTTTCTGATGAGTAAGTGGAACTTCTATTAAATCTTTCCAGGCAAGGGCTAATGTTGTCTGTACAGTGATATGTGCATAGTACCTACTTAATAGACACTTGTTAAGTTGAACTGGATTTCTCATTGTTCAAAGCCCAGATCATTTTTACAGTATTCCAAGTGCTACAACTATGCCCCATGAACCTCACTTACCAAAACCACTCAGAATTCTGAGCAACCTGACAACATGGAAGTTATGAGTAAATATCTCTCCTCCCCAGTCTGTGGCTGGTCTTACATCCGTGGCTTCCTATGGCAGCACTGATATCAGCACTGGGCCACTGAAGGCAACAGTAGATGCTTCTCAAAGTAGGATTTGGAAGGTCTTCCAAAGCCTATGCCTGGTGGCTTGGCTTTTCCATTATTTAGATCAGTGATGGCAATTGACTGAAGTGCAGTGAGAGACAGCAGATCCTATCCTGTATACCTGAAACCCTCTGTCCATCCTTCTCCAGGGGGTTTCTTCCTGTTCCACACAAAGGCCAAAAACTCCACACAAAGGCCAAAGGCATCTGCACTTCAGAGTGTCCTCACAATCTTGTCACCCATTATTTGGCATTTACTTTGGAATGAGAATCCAACGATTGGATAAGTTTATGGACTTCTGGGCCTGAAAGGTCTTTGATTGATAATCTCATTCAAATACCTACCTGGAGCTAGGATTCTCAGGTAAACAAAAACTGGAATAATCTCTCAAATAAAAGCCTCTTTCCATACTGGAGAATATGGCCTATACTGTTGTCTTATAAAGACATCATGCTTCTAAAAAATCATCACCCCAGGGGTGACATGGAGAAGCAACCACCTAACAAACTTCTGAAACAGCAACTGGCCATCCTTGAAACCAAACCTGGAGGTTGCCTCTCATGGCATCAATGGCAGACGTGCCAAGATTGCACTCATTAGACGCAAGTGTGCAAATTTATCAAAGCTGATGTCCTTGGTGAGGGGTTAATTCTTGGCATGGATTGTGGACATATATAGGAGGGAGCTCCAAGGAATACTGCTTGAGCCTCTGAGAACACATTATCTTAGTATTTCAAGGCACAGTGAGGCCCCTTGGCCTGGGCCACACTCTCTATTCCTTCGTCCTATTGGGATGCTCAAGATTACTTAGTTGTTAACCAGGGAGATGTTCTATTTTAGCCTCTCTTTTCCCTCCATCACCAAGGCTTGCAATATTCTCAATTATTCAAATCGCCACTGCAGGGCTCAGCAGAGTGTCTAATTACTGCCCTGCTTGCCACTTGCTGATGAGCTGCAAGGGCCAGGGAATGACTTTAAAGTAGTAAAGTAGGGAGGGGCAGCTTCCTTGGAGAATTCTCTGGGAGTTTCAGTCTTATTATGGAGAGCTGGATGGTATAGCCTGGGAGAATTTGCTGGATAAGGCCATCTTCTGACCACAGCTCATTGCCAGGTAGCCATACCTCAGGGGAAAGCACAGTCCTTGGATTAAATCAACGAATCTCTGAGTGTCTTAGCCATAGTCCTTTTCTCCTCAGACTTTTGAGAACATGCACACATCCCTTTAGTCGCTCCAGCTCAAGTAGTCTTATCTGACAAATGCTACAGTATAATGGAAAGAGGCCATGGAATAGGAAAGTTGCCCAGACAGGGTAATGGGCATTCATACTTAGGTCAAAAGTCACTATTTGCCAAGCTTCAGTTCTTTTGAAGGGACAGATATTAATATTTCTGTTGTATAGATGTGCTAATCAAGTCTCAGAAGTTACATAACTGTCCAAGGCTGCCCAGTTACTTGAGGCAGAGGCAGTTTGAACCCAGCAATTGGGCTTAATGTATACAGTCTTACCCACCACTATATCCTTCCTATCACGTGGATAGAAGCTTATGCCCAAGACCACAGTGGAAGGTTCAAAGCCAAGAAAACAGAAGAGAAATGCAGTTTGAAAGACTCTTTTAGAGTAATCATTCATTCATTTATCATGTAATAAATTTAGGAGTGCTCTTATGTTAGATGTACTACTATGTGCTAGAGCCTGGAGACCTTCCTTGTACTCCAGATCCCAGAGTGAAGAGAAGATGGTCTAGATTGCTGAGAGCAAGGGTATAATAAGATGCAGTGGGAAAGCAAAGGAGGACAGAATTTTAGTTCATGACTTGGATGATGACCAAGGGAAGAGTCTTTGATAAAAAGACTCACATAACTCCTCCTAGAACGGAGTCAACTTCTCACTCTTTGCCCTTATGTTGTATATGGTAAGTTCTAGGGCTTTTAGATACATCTAACCAGTATTCAGCAGGAGCCTTGACCTTCTCCTGGATTTTGCTCTAGGTGGGAAGCCAGAAACCTTTTGCATACATTGACCTAGAGAGCAGGGTGATGTCTCAATCATGGTCTAAAACACTAGGGACACAGTGGCTCTGCTCATTTCCTATCTCTATGAGATGCAACAAGCCACTGTATTCTGCTACATAATGGAAAGCCCCACTGGCAAAGTTATGCACAATGGGGCCGATCATAAATATGATTTATGGAGTTAGTTCATTTACTGCCTCTGATGTTGGCCCCAGCTTCCAGGAGATTGATTGACAATTTCTGTTTATTTATTTCTCACTATATAATATTTGACTTCACATTATAAATTCTTCTGATTGGAATTTCATGGCATCTGCTCCAGTATTTATTGATGGTATGCTCATCAGGGACTCTGTCCTTTTTTGGGATGAGCTGGGCTCTGAGCCCCTGGTTGTGTTTGTCAGAGTGAGGCTAGGACCCTGACATCCCAAAGTGAGAAGACTTCATTGTTGCTTCTTGTGCCTTGTGCCAGACACCTGTGTATGTGTTAGGATATGGACATCTATGATGGATGTCTCTTGTGATTCAGAACCAGTGGGAGTAAATGACAAAGAGTAACTTAGAGTCAACATGGTGTTTGGCCATGTGAAAGAGGTCTGGTTGGGTAGGATATAGCATGCTAGATCCTGTCGGGATGATGGGAATTGTGTCATTTTCCTCATTGCTCCTTTTCGAGTCCACAGGTGGGACCAAAGGAACACTAGTCTTCAACTCTTCAATAGGTTTACATGGACAGAAGAGAGTTGGACCCACTCATCTTGAGTTGATGGTCTCCTCATGGTTAAGTCTCCATGATTTGAGCATAATCAAAGGAGTCAGGGTGAGAAGTCACTCTCAAATGTCCACAAAGATTCTCATGTTAAATTGGGAGAGATCGAAGATTGGCCGGAAGACCCAGAAAGAGTTATAATGGTGTTTTCCACTCCCTCTTTAAATGTATGATGGTGTTTTCCACTCTCTCTCTGTTTCCATCCAGAAATAGCTGATCAGCAAATTTCCCTGAGACAAGGGGCATTTTTTTTTGAAAACATTGCTACATCTCTTTCATAGGAACTTCACCTTTTTTTCTAGAGAAAGGAGGCCACTTTCCAACATACTGTTGTGTTGTTTTCTCAGTATTATGCCCACAGCTGGGATTCCCCTCAGTTCCAGTCTCCATCTGAGCTCCTACCCAGAACTTTCCCTGCTCTGGCCCCTCATCTAGGTCCCTGAGAAAGAAGCTAACTTTCACCAAGCACCTCCTGTGCACCAGACAGGCACCTTGACAAACCCTCACTGAACCATCATAATCACCCCCTATGACTTATCTATTTTTTTTCTTTTCTCTCTTTTCTTTTCTTTTCAGAGAGAGAGAGAAAGAGAGAGAGGGAAGGGAGAGAGGTAGAGGTAGAGGGAAAGGGAGAGAATCAATCCCAAGCAGACTCCCTGCTCAGTGAGGAGCCTGATGCGGGGCTCAATCTCATGACCCTGAGATCATGACCTGAGCCCAAATCAAGAGTCAGTTTTGCTTAACTGCACCATCCAGGTGCCCCTGACTTATCTATTTTTATCTTCACATTTCCGGAGGAGGACACCGAGGCTCAGAAGGCTGAGTCTCAGAAAGATTCATTTCCTTGCCGTAGGAAAAAGTCAGGCATGAGGCGAGGGCAGAATTCAAACCTAAGTCTGTCTAACTGCAAAGAAAATATTGTTCCTATTAGGTATTACTTCTGAGGATTTCTCAAGGAAAATTTCTGATTTCTTCATCACCACTCTGTCTCTCAAACAAGTAGGAAGGAAAAATCCCTCTCATTTTCCCAAAGCTTTCCTCATCCATTAACTGACTGGGGATATTGGACAAGCCATTATCTTCTCTTAGTTTCAGTTTTCTTTTTTCATATGTAAAAGATATATAGTCATATCTATGTTTGGCTTACAGTATGGGGTTGTGTGAGGACACACACAAGGTGTTTAGTGCAGTGTCTTGTACCTAGTGGGCCTAAATAAATGGCAGGAATCATCGCCACCATCACCATCATCACTACCCTCATCTTCAACTGCTTGTGAGTGGTCTCCATCACCCACCTCTCTAGGAACCCAATGCCTCCCTGGCTGGGCTTGGATGCTCTCTGGTAGGCTTTCTCTTTATAGAAGTGGACAAAAAAGCCCCTGACAACACTGACATTACATTATTGATTTGTGCCTTCCAAGGTGAGGCCCTTTTAAGATTCATTAAATCAAACAATAACAAAGCCCAGCTTCCACACTTTTCCAAGTTTTGCTCAAATTCAATCCATCTCTCTTCCACTTCCCCCAGCCTGGTCATGGTGATTTGTCTCTGACTGTCTCATAAGGAGAACGTCACAGGCAGCCACTAATGGATCCAGGAATAATAACAGCTCCCAGAACTTTAAAACTGGACTAAATGTTACAAAAGTAAAAATTTATCCTCCTTGTCAAAAACAAAGTGATACAAAGGGGCAGGGGGAAGAGCAAGCTACCATTTAAGGTCCATCTGTTGGATGCTTCAGTGGACCTTATTATTCCCATTTTCCAAATGATAAAACTGAGTCTCAGATTAATTGACTTGCCTAATGTCACTCAGCTAGTAA